>NW_015090893.1:901894-1060210 GCF_001431845.1 Calidris pugnax
AGGTGCGGGGCCGCCTCCCGCGGGCGGGGCGAGGCAGCGGCCCCGCCTGGGCCGGGGCGAAGGGGCGCCGGGCGCGGGCGGCGCCATCTTGTCCGCGCAGCCCCCATAGAGCGCCGTGGTTCTGTGGCGAGCGGCTGTCGGCGGGCTTTTCTTCCCCTCCTCGGGCCGGCACCCAGGTAGAGACATCGCTCCTGACTGAAAAGCGGCATAGTTTTAACTAGTTACCGCATTTAAGTGCTGCTGGAAATGTATGTTTTCCTCTGGGCAATGCAGATTGAGGTACAATGTCCGAAGAACTTACTCTCCGATGGTGGCAGCGCCAGCGAAGGGAAAGCTTTCCTCGGTGAACGTGGGAGCTTCAGGTCACACAGTCCGTGAGAGGTTATAATAACATTCCCGTTTTACAGCCAGCAATTCACAAGTTGCATGGCTGAGATTCAATATTGTGTTAATTGCCTACATTTATAAATCAGTAGTCAATAGACATGGGCCAACCCAGCACGATGCAGCTCTATTTGTGCTTCTGAAAAGGTCTAAACCAAAGCCTGTGGAGCTGAGGTGGCTTTTGGACCAGAGCAGCAAACGGGAGTTTGATTCTGCTTTGGGAAGTGCTGGGAGGTTTCCAAGAGTGGAAAAACCCAAGAACTGCTTCAGTCCAGGAGGCCAAAGAGATAGTGCTGAGGTGGTTACAGCTGCGCCTGAAGGGACAAATGGCTGTTATCCCAGAAAATGGCGGAATCCTCCTTCTACAGATGCTTATAAAGGAGTGGAGAGACTAAATTGAGAGAATAGAAGTGTCTCTGTTTCCAATTGGATGAGATGAAACCTGTCTTTGGTAACTGCTGGTTCACGCAACAGGTGGAGTCTGTGACATCAAAATTAACACAGATATTTTACTTACTGAGTTCAAGCACTGCAAAGAGAGACTGTTATCCAAGACATCTTTTTCTAGAATTAAAGGAATAATATCGGGTTAGTGAGGAAACGCACCACATAAATGGGAGATAGAAGAAGGTCAGCATTGAGATTATCCATGTTAAGGCTATAAAGTGACTTGAACAATGTCTGTAAGTATCTGCAGGGGGAAAAAAATGTCCTTTAATGCAGCTAGTTTCTTAACTTCAAAGAAAAAGGTGTAATTGATTCCAGCCACTATGAACTGAATCTGGACAGGCTCAGAACAGAAATAAACAATGCTGGCAATTGGGGCTGGAATAACTGGCACCAAAGGATGGTGTATTCCCTGTCACTGGAACAAGAGTGGTGACTCTCGTGAAAGGTAGTGCTGCGGATACTTGAGCTGCTGCCTGGGGCAGGAATTGCTGAGGTTGGACAGCATGGGTTACAGAGCCTGTCACAGACAACGGGGCTTTTGTCATGAATGAGGAAATCTTAGAAAGGCTAAAGCACAAGAAGCATGTCCGTATTCCGTGTCCAGCTGAGGGCACGTGGTGGTGCTGTACGGCGTGGGACCACACAGAGCCCAAGGTAAAACTCAGCAGCATTTATCAGTGTAGGCTTCACAGGACATTTCTGGGGCCAGTGGCACAGGGAGGAAGGAGGATTAAGGAACAAGAAATGAAGTGTGATGGAGGGGAGACAGCAAGGACTGCTGCTGTAGCCAGCAAACAACATTTATGAATATTGCACCCAAAAATCCTTACTTTTTTGCTGGGCACACTGTTGTTTGGTGTTTTAACACAGGAGGAAGAGTTTTTGCCTTGACCTCCCCTGCTGTGAACTCCGTGGTGATCAGTTGTCCCTGTTGTTGTGATTCTGGTTAACAGATGATAACGGGCCTGAGCAGTCTGTGTAGAACTATTCACGGTTCCCTGCTGCGCCATCATCCACATTGCAAAAATTCCCATGTGAAGCCTGGTAGCCCCAAAGAAAATGGGGAATGTGGAATAGGGAATGCAGTGGTGACTTGGGGGGTGAGAAAAGTCAGCCATAAGTTATAATGTGGAAAGTGTGGGAGACTTTCTGATGCAATACAGTTATAAACCGTCTGAAGAGGCAGAAGCAGCTTGCCAAGGCAGGTCAAAAAGGTAAGAGGAAGTTTTTGCATATCCTTCAAAGAGACCTTGACCTTGGGAGCAGAGTTTCAGCTCTTGCAATGACTCTGTGTCCTGCTGCAGGTGATGGGCTGTTGTCCAGGCTGTGCCACTAAGCTATGCAAAAACATGCATAAATGAGGTTAATAAGTTAAAGAGTTCAAGTGCAGAGCATAATCTATGGACAGCATAGGTAGCTAAGTGTGAGCCAGTGTGTTTGCTCTTAGCCAGAACCACTCTCTCCCCTCCAGACTGGGTCTCCTCTCTGTGTCAGCAGGGGAGCACAGAGAGAAGTTGAGAGCACAAAGCTGGTACCATGAGGGAGGCAGTGAGCACGGGCTCTGCTGTCTGCTCAGCTGCAGCCCTGTGACTGGTTGTACCTGATCTAATCATCAGTTGAATCATTTAATCTCTCAGATGCAGGCAATTGCATTTCCGTATCCGATTTCTGTCAACTATAGCCTGATTATTTTAAGGGGAAAAAAATTGGTCTAGCTAAAGAATTAATGGATTCCTAGACTAATACTTGACAAAACTCCTGAGATTTAACACAAGTAAGAATGTTAGATTGTGAAGCCACCCCAGACTATGTCAGAGTCCTAGTCCAAAGGACAAAGCTGCATTAAGGAGTGTAATTTATTAAGGAACTTTTACACCATTCCTTTATCTTTATGTGGGAGGGGGAAGTGACCCAGTGAAGCTGCTTGTGTGACAGGCATCCACAGGAGGAAGTTGTGCTGTGAAATTCAGACTTGCTTCTGTGGAAGATAACATAGAAGGAGTGTTGGAGACAAGCTGGAGAGTTGGGCAGAGAGGAACCTGGTGAAGTTCACCAAGGGCAAGTGTAGGGTACTTCACCAGGACAGGTTGGGGGCTGACCTGCTGGAGAGCCTCTCGGAGGAAAAGGACCTGGGTGTGCTGTTGGACAACAGGATGGCCATGAGCCATCATGTTCTGGGCTCCCCAGTTCCAGAAGGACAGGGAACTGCTGGAGAGGGGACAGCAGAGGGCTACAAAGATGATGAGGGGCCTGGAGCATCTCTCTGATGAGGAAAGTCTGAGGGACTTGGGGCTTTTTAGTCTGGAGAAGAGAAGGCTGAGGGGGGATCTGATCAACACTTATAAATACTTAAAGGGAGCGGGTCAGGTGGATGGTGCCAGTCTTTTTCCAGTGGTGCCCAGGGACAGGACAAGAGGGAATGGGCACAAACTTGAACATAAGAAGTTCCTGTGTGGGTGGCAGAGCCCTGGAAGAGGCTGCCCAGGGAGGTGGTGGAGTCTCCTTCTCTGGAGACATTCAAACCCACCTGGACACGTTCCTGTGTAACCTGCTCTGGGTTGGACTGGATGATCTCCAGAGGTTCCTTCCAACCCCACAGCATTCTGTGATAACAACAAAGTTCTTGCTATGTTCCATGGAAGCTGAATTAAAAAAAAGGTTTTAGGTCTGCCTTATGAGAGACCTCCCTGCAGTGTTAATATACAGTTTCCAACTCAAGTCTGACTCGTTTTCTGCTTGGTGAAATTAAACCAACTTCCTGAATTTGATGTTACTTGGATATGTGAATAGATCTGTTGCTACAGGCAATGCATTCACAATTAGACCCATTTGTTTGCCACACTGCTTAGAGAAGGCTCAATCTTCATGATTTTTTTAAAATTTTATTTAATTTTAAATGACGTGATTATAGCATATAAACAAAACCAGCCAGTTCTGTGTTGTGTGTCCCCCCCCCCCAAAAAAAAAAAAAGGAGCAAAGTTCAGGGTACCAGTGTTCCTTTTTTTTTTTTGCATCACATCAGGATTTCTCCTAACATGAAGTTTTCTTACTGAAATGAATGGCTGATAATTTACAACAAATTATTAAAAATATTAAAAAATGCACACAGAGACAAACACAATACATTTAATTTAGAACCCTTTGTTCTGGTAAGGTTAGCTTTTTTAAAATCAACATAGTCCATCACGCCAAACAGTTGCAGACTGGTATTGGATATGGTTCTGCTACACATTTTCTCATACAAATGTTCTTTCCTTTCTTTTTTTCATTTTATATTAACAACAGCAAAAGACCATGAAGAATTTTAATTTATTTTGATGGCTAATGATTTCAAGATCATTTTCTGTGCCATGTACTAGTCTATGCCAATATATTGCCTCAATTTAGTGACTGGTTTAGTAATCTAATTCATTCATTTGCAACGCAGTCCAAAATTGATCTTGAATATATGTCTGCAGATTAAATAGTTCCATAAAAATTCTCACTTAAAAAAAAAAATTCAGTGATTTCTACCAGACAATTTTAGGTTCAAATTAATATATAGTGGATAATAAAAAAAAATTACTAGACAAATCACTAAGAGGACCAGGAAGAGCCCGAAACAACAAAATCAGTAGTTAAATAAGAAGGCATTTCAATAACACAGTGGCATGCTTTCTACTTACAAGTTCACAGTACTCCAGGAAGTCCTGAACAAAATAAATTATTCTTTGCTTGTTTGCTGCCTGGGCACAGATCAATAACACCTCGGGGCAAACACAGTCCATAGCCAATCTCTTAATGTAATTCAAATTGAAAGGAAAAATCTGCCTAATGGCAAAAAAGCACGAAGCAGCACAACATTAAGGGAGGAGTTTGTGATGCACTGTATATACATTAAAAATATCTACACAGTATGTGTACGCATGCAATAAGATTACACTAATAGGTGTAACTGCCTCCCAAAAGTGGTTTTCATTGTTTAGTCTATTCCCTCACCCGTTAACGCAGAGCCAGCCTTCATGTAATTAGTTAACAAAAGCAATTGGAGAGATTTTACAGGGTGATTACTTTACACTTCGAAGTTTTGTGGTTTTGAATTGCATCTCATTTGCTGTCTGTTTCCTGCTGATCAAGAAGTGGTTGAGACAATTTGAAAAATTGCACGTGTGTTCTGGTGGTTTGCAGAAAGAGGACGATGCCTGCTTTTCTGCCTGCCCTTCCCAGAAGCGGAAGGAGAGGTACTGGCTCTGTTGTGCAGGTCTCCGTGTGCCTGAAGGGCACCCACTGAGCTCCACACCAGCCACATTCTTTAAATTGCAGTAATTCTCACCAAACACGATGCTGTTCGCAGTAAAAATAATGATCCCGAATCTTGAACCCTTGCCTAGGCTGGTGGAAAGGAGCCAGCACAGAACTGTTACAAGAAGTCAAACGGTGTGCTCATCTGTTTGAATGCACAAGGAATCTTTTCTGGGTATTTTTGAGCATTGTTGGTAAAACAGCACTTACTAGCTGTAGACTGTGATTGCTTCATCTGTCCATTAAATGTAAACAGTCCCCCAAAAGACAGATAATTTGTCCTTGATGAGACTAACCATGGAAAATTTCAAATGAGAAGGAAAATCTTGCTGAAACTTATGAGAAAATATGAACTAAGGAGATTTAAAGAGTCTTTTGCAACCTTCATACTTAGGCTTGTTGCCATGTGAACAATCTCTTGATATTTCTTAGTACATTATAGAAGAAAGGAAATTGATACAAGGTACAAATTTTGTTTAACTATGGACGGTTTCGGTAGACAAATTAGAATGTTGAAAGAAATTAGAATTTACGTTTTTTAAATGAATATAAAATTTGATCCCTTCAGTATATTTAGTAGACAGGTGCATGTTTAAGAATTTTATTTAACAATCTAAATGTATGAATTTACAACTGTTCTTATTTCTGGTAAGTAGCATGATACACTTCAGCCAAAGCTGAATTTCAGGAACGCTGATATACACAGGTGAATATGTGTGTTATGAGAGGAGGCATTTACAGCATAGAGACTACTAGTAAATATAACAGTGTGAAACATATTGGACAACAGATGTATAAAAATTATTATTCGGAGTCGTTTCAATTTTCATAGTCCCCGGATTCATATTCTTCCTCATCTTCATCATCAGAATCGTCATAATAGTCCCCATATTCAACGCTGTAGCTTGCACTTCTACCGCCGGCAGTAAACGCAGATGCAGGAGATGAGCCTGCAAGACATAATTGAATCCAGATTAGATTAGTTGTAGATAGGAACAAAGAGGGAAGTGTGGGTTTGGATCTGTATGGCAAGCTCAGTGTTTCTGATTATTGTTAAGTCATCTACTTAAAGATTTTTTTATCCGATGACTTGACCTCATACCATCAAAGGTCATGGTTTATCAGAAAATTTCTGTATCATTCACATTTTAAGATGTTGAAAACACATTTAATTCCCAATACTAGGAAACTGTGAGTTCAGTTATCTGCAGATCCTGTGCACCTAAAAATACAACCAGAGCCAGTAAAGCTTTGAGAACCATGTGCTGAAACAAGGTCAGTGACAAACTAGACAGTGACAAACTCCCCTAGATCAGGAGGCAAACGTAAGGCAAGGCATCTTTATCCTTCATTTGCCAGGAAACCCAGTTTTGCCCGGAGGAAGGAGGATGTTATTCTGCAGGACTGAGCCCAATGCAAAACAATAGTAAAGCTAATTCTTAGATCTTTCCAAGCACTCTCATTAAGGACCAACAACTGTTTCCTTCCTAACTTTATGAAAAACAAACAGCTCAGCAGAACCACTGACCCTTGCCTAGGCTGGTGGAAAGGAGCCAGCACAGAACTGTTACAAGAAGTCAAACGGTGTGCTCATCTGTTTGAATGCACAAGGAATCTTTTCTGGGTATTTGTGAGCATTGCTGGTAAAACAGCACTTACTAGCTGTAGACTGTGATTGCTTCATCTGTCCATTAAATGTAAACAGTCCCCCAAAAGACAGATAATTTGTCCTTGATGAGACTAACCATGGAAAATTTCAAATGAGAAGGAAAATCTTGCTGAAACTTATGAGAAAATATGAACTAAGGAGATTTAAAGAGTCTTTTGCAACCTTCATACTTAGGCTTGTTGCCATGTGAACAATCTCTTGATATTTCTTAGTACATTATAGAAGAAAGGAAATTGATACAAGGTACAAATTTTGTTTAACTATGGACGGTTTCAGTAGACAAATTAGAATGCTTGAAAGAAATTAGAATTTACATTTTTTAAATGAATATAAAATTTGATCCCTTCAGTATATTTAGTAGACAGGTGCATGTTTAAGAATTTTATTTAACAATCTAAATGTATGAATTTACAACTGTTCTTATTTCTGGTAAGTAGCATGATACACTTCAGCCAAAGCTGAATTTCAGGAACGCTGATATACACAGGTGAATATGTGTGTTATGAGAGGAGGCATTTACAGCATAGAGACTACTAGTAAATATAACAGTGTGAAACATATTGGACAACAGATGTATAAAAATTATTATTCAGAGTCGTTTCAATTTTCATAGTCCCCAGATTCATATTCTTCCTCATCTTCATCATCAGAATCGTCATAATAGTCCCCATATTCAACGCTGTAGCTTGCACTTCTACCGCCGGCAGTAAACGCAGATGCAGGAGATGAGCCTGCAAGACATAATTGAATCCAGATTAGATTAGTTGTAGATAGGAACAAAGAGGGAAGTGTGGGTTTGGATCTGTATGGCAAGCTCAGTGTTTCTGATTATTGTTAAGTCATCTACTTAAAGATTTTTTTATCCGATGACTTGACCTCATACCATCAAAGGTCATGGTTTATCAGAAAATTTCTGTATCATTCACATTTTAAGATGTTGAAAACACATTTAATTCCCAATACTAGGAAACTGTGAGTTCAGTTATCTGCAGATCCTGTGCACCTAAAAATACAACCAGAGCCAGTAAAGCTTTGAGAACCATGTGCTGAAACAAGGTCAGTGACAAACTAGACAGTGACAAACTCCCCTAGATCAGGAGGCAAACGTAAGGCAAGGCATCTTTATCCTTCATTTGCCAGGAAACCCAGTTTTGCCCGGAGGAAGGAGGATGTTATTCTGCAGGACTGAGCCCAATGCAAAACAATAGTAAAGCTAATTCTTAGATCTTTCCAAGCACTCTCATTAAGGACCAACAACTGTTTCCTTCCTAACTTTATGAAAAACAAACAGCTCAGCAGAACCACTGTGGTTCAAAGACTCCCTCAGCTACAGCAGCTGTTGTTTAGGGTACAGAGCTCCTACTAACATCAGAGGAATTTAGTAGGATAAGGGTAGTGGAATAATACATATCTCAGATGTGTGGAAACCCACAGCTTTCTCTTTTCTGGAAGCCGGTATAATTTAGAGCAAAATATTACAGTATTAACATATAAGTATTTTTTTCCCCTGAGTTCATAAGCACTTTTGACTTTTAAATATCTAGGACTGAATCTCCTGTTAGGGGATAAAATAAAAACAAAGCATGCAGAAAATTTAAAACATGGACATCTTTAGGTAGTTTCTCATCCTTCATTTGCATTCTGACAAAGCCTCCCTTTGCAGCCTGTTTGTGTGTGTTTTTGTATTCTACACATCCAAATAAAAAAAAAGTTACCATCAATGACTTTCAGTCTTGCGGAGGCATATGTTGCACCATACTTATTTTTGGTGTGGCAGATGTAAACGCCTTCATCTGATTTTTTGAGGCCTTGAATCTGTAGCCAGCCTGTCACACCATATTTCTGAGGCCCACCTCTTGCCTTTGAAAAGAGAAAAAAATAGTTGAAATTAAGTAGCTAGGAGACACCGTGATATTTCTAAAAATACTTGTGGCTGGATTAAACACCTAATCCTTGCTTTTTGTTTATTGCCATCATGCTTTGATTTGCTTTGATTCTGCTGCCTTATATTTTCACTCCCACTTGTGCCTCCCAAGTTCATGCTTTCCCCGCTCTGCTCTTTAAACCTCACTGCCCTTTACAGTGCTCTGATTCCTGGTCCTTTTGATGCTGCTCTCCCAGTGCTCCTCCTGTCCTGTGTCCTAGCACTGCTTCTGGCTGCTGCTTCAATCTCAAGCTCTTGAATTTCTTCAGGATGAGAGCAGCAGGTGGGTCTGGGTGAGTTTGTTGAGGGCCCAGGACCCTGACCAAGCTGATGTTCATGCAGGTTTTAATGGAATCACATGAGACATCCGTGACAGTCAGTTTCATCTTAATCCAGCTAAAGCCTCTTTAAGGGGGGGGCTTTCTTTTCCAAACAAATAACACAAAACTGTTAGCAAATGTTAACAACAGGGTTTGGTTTAGCCTCTGAGGTGATGAGCATTTGGATGTGTCTCCGCACATCATTTTTTCTGAGCAACTTTTAAATCCCACCTGTGCTTATCCTGTCTCTGGAAATATTTCTAAATAACTTAGACTCCTAGTACTTCAGTACTTTTGTTACTTTAATTAGCTTTTTCTCTGCTTTTTCTCTCTGCCTTTTTGTTCAGGTTATGTCCTATGGCCATTGGATGGCCATCTAATTTTTGGGTTGTGTATCCAGAAGGCCAGATTTTCCATGCATTTTTCTGCATACTCTCTGTTCAAATTCTGTGTCCATTGGAGAAGGCAGGTGGATGCAGGCTTCAGCCTTAACTGCAGTCTGCCTGTACATCTGGCTTTATTGGCTCGTCACCCCAGAAAGTTATTTCCATTTAAAAGAATTAACATTTTGATTTGTTTAAATTTAGCTCAGACTTTTGGGCTGTTTCTAGATTTGCTTGAATCCTATATTAATGCCATTCTCCTCTTTCTCCTCAGATTAAAACACAGAGTTCTCCATAAAATGAGCAAGTTTCTTTGCTTCTCTTTTGAGCATCTCAGGGACTGAACCCAAATGGCAGGTATCCAGAAGGAGCATCTTGCAAAGGAGACATTTAGATACCTGCCAGAATTTCCTTCTGCATCAAAAGTAGAAAAATAGTTGCCAACAGCCATCCTTCCCAGCATGCGCTGCCTTTTTGGTAGTAGCCTAAATGGTTCCATTTGTATGTTCATTTAGGTTTTCCAGAGTCATACCTACATAAGGAGAATATTCCATCTTTTCTTTCCCTGAAGCACCAGGAAAGTCTGGATGATACCCTCCCTGTTATTTCTTCTGCTTGGACTGCCAAAATAGTGATCCTTGCACTGACTGAAGTCAGAATTCTTTACATAGAGAGAGGGCCCCTACTGGGAATCTGTTTATTGCAACAGGACTGTATCCTGTAGGAGGATTTCGCTGATTATTTCCCCTACTCCTCATCCCAAACTGTATAACGTGGAAAACTCGGATTTTACCTGTACTGAGATGTGAGCGTCATCTCCTGGCAGGAACATTTTATTTCCCTTTTTTTTCCATTCAAGGTGTGGCATAGGATAGCCTGACACCTCACAGCCAAAAATGACATCATTGCCTGTGAAATTCTGGACATCTTGAGGTGGCATCGCAATAACAGGAGCTGCAAAGAACCAACGTAACAGTGCTTTAGAAGGCAGTGAGCAAAAGACAACAGAAACACATAGGCATATCACATTAATTCCTATTTTAGGTGATTAAAACAAAGTTGCCCTGTGCCATCTCGCACATTATGAAGAGCCACATGATTCCAAGCAGCTTTTAAAGCTCAGAACACCTTGTCTCTCATTAAAGGGTGAACAGGCTTTTAAAAAACAATTCTTTCGAAGGACCCGTTTGTCCTTTCCCTTGCACACGATGGTGAAACTTAAGCTGAAATTCAGAGTTTAATTTGTGTCCCAAGAGCTGTCACTGTTGGCTAGACTTAAGGCCCAGCAGTCGAGCAGCCAGACTTTCAGAGGAAAGTACAAGGAATTCTGTAGCAGAATATCACAGAGTAGCTTGATTATACATGATAGTTATCTTAATTTGGGTTACATTTTACTTAGCTTAAAAGCTAAACTACTGAGATTGCTGGCTTGTCAAAATTTGTTTTCTGAGGACATCATTGCCTTGAACTTCCTAAATTTTGTCCCCCTCTGTTACCCATGGAACTCATGGATGCAAGTTACAGAGTAACAGCATTAATACATTTCACGTTTATCCTCAATTGCTATCAATTTCATCTGTCGTTCTTGTTATGAGACAAGTCATAAACATGATTGAAATCCTGTTATTTTTATGAGGTTTTATGTTAGGTTTATTATAATTAGTAGATTTCCACTTACTTGTTTCCTAGTGTTCTCTTACTCTCATCCCCCGCCACTGTTTATTTATTGCCTCTGAATTATCCTCTCCCACTTTTTCCCAAAGAAAAAGCTGCCGTTAACCACGAGAGGGAGCCAGTCCAGGGATTTGAAGACATTAAAAAAATAAACTATCACCTGATGCAGTCGTACATGATTTAAATACATATCCCACTGTAAGTGTGTAAGAACATACTAAATGTTAACAGGAGATGGTAATATTTAGCAGCAGAAAGCAAAATAGCATCTTTACTGTTATCACAGCTTCCCTGTTTTGGAGATCTCTGCTTTTCTCCTGATCTATTTGTTCTCAGCAAGAAATGTTTTTCCTTCTAAATTCCATTTTCTTGGTATTTTTACACCAGTGTTTAAACATGGAATGCATCCTTTAAAAAGGAATGCATTTTCTGGGCCATTAAACTTTTATTTAATTATTGCTTTATTTTTGTATAGATCCCAGACATTTGGAAATAGAACCTTCTAGTAAATAATTAATATATTTTACTTGGGATGTTTGAATCAATATGTAGGTACATCATTTATGCTTCAGCATTTGAAAGTGTAACAGCCTGTTCCAGGTTTCTAATATATTTGTCAGCTTTTCAGAATTGTTATCTGTGCAGAAAATATCAAATGCATACTGATTAAAATTAATTGCAAACAAATTCTACAGAAAAGTATCAATTTCCCCATTTATGAATGCCTCATTAAACAATCTTGGTACTCCTCAAAAGTAAGTTTTTCAAACTAGGATACTTAAACCCTTACCTGCTAGTTCTTTCATGAGAACTGTACATTCAGAACCTGGATCTTATTTCAGAAATCATGTCTTCAAATCAGCATTAACTGAATATCTTGGATGAGAATTTTACTATCTATGAACTTACCACATAGGGTTTGATACTAAAACATACTTTGAAATATTAAAACTCAGTGCAACCACACTCCTTTTAATGATACATCCCCTGTAGTTAAAGTGCAAAAACCCCAAATGTCTACATTGACTCACCTGAGTTTTTTAAGTTATTCCTGTGCACAGACAGCATGAAAAACTTTTTAAACAGCAGATGTTGCTTAAAGTGCAAAAAACCCAAACGTCTACATTGACTCACATGAGTTTTTTTAATTATTCCTGTGCACAGAGAGCATGAAAAACTTTTTAAACAGCAGATGTTGAGCGGTTGGTACTTTTGTTCTGGTGCTAATACACATATACAGATCCTACAGATACATGGACAACGCAGAGGTACTGCCAAGGACTCAGTCCACAGCAGGGGGACCAGGTAAACATGTCCTTAGCCTCCAGGAGATAGGAGTCTGAACTACACATCTACAGTACAGCTGTTCACCTACAGGAAATTTGTCTAGTGCTGTCTGCCACACACCAAGAGGAATTCCACACTGGAAATCCCCCTTCCTCCATTAAGTGTAAGGAGAATCCAGATGCCAGCTGAGACAGAAATGTCTGGGCATGGTCTGAGACCCATCCAGCTGAATTCTTTTATCGAGGTGGTTAAGGCTTTGCTGGACCACGGCTCACCAGGACTGGCATCATGTGAGATCACACTCACAGCAAGTGGGAAAAACCACAGCTTTGATCTAACCAAACTGCCTCTTCTGAATCTGAACACACAATAAATACTTGCAGTATCTACTCCAGGGGCCTCCAAAAATAAAATAATATGTCTCACAACACCATTTTGCAGTATTTTACAGAAGAAAATTGAAGTAATGATGTAGCATTTTAACAGAATTTTATAAACTTCATTTTTGAGTGACTCAGATTTTGCATTCAGCCAAGTTCTCCCATGCATATCTGTGTGTACTTTCTTTACACAACCTTAGAAAGGGTCTTTACTGTTATGATACTGTCTTTAGAAAGGGATCTTTACTGTTATGATAACCTGTCATTTTGATTCCTGGAGCAGATAAATTTTTGTTGATAGCTACAGAAAGCATTCTGATGGCTCAGTGTCTGGAGGTAAATGTGCAGTAGTTGCTCCTTTCCTTTTACAGCCCCAGTCATGAATTATCCTCATGTGCTACATAAACCAGACATGAACCAGAAGCCAGGAAAAGTCAAAATACTGCTTCACCTTTCACAATCAACATTAACCCAATATCACTCCAGACTAATGAATTAGATAATGTGATTTTTTTCTCCCTTAACTCATACTGATTTTTGGTACTCTATGTCTGATTTGATGAAAATGGCAGAAAAGTTTGTGCATTGTTTGTTTATTTGGGTTTTTTTACTTAAAAATTTACATTTAAAATAAATTATGTGACACAGCTAAATATAAAGTGAATCACTGCTAGATTGTTCTGTTACTTTGTTAAATCATCAGCGAGAGGTTTGAATGTGAATGGGGATGCATTAAGTGTGGAGAATCTGTATATGGTCAATGTACTTAGTAACCTTGGTAAATTATTAGATAAACTGATCAAAACTAGCTTTCAGGAAAGGAAGAGCTTTTTCAGTGTTTCTTTAGGGAGCTAGGCCTTTCTCTTCCCCTTTTTCTGGTGATAGATGGAAGATAAAAGGCTATACTCTTCTGATGAAAGGATTTATTGTTAGTTATTTATTCATCGGTTGCTGTATACAATTAATCCATTTGGCATCAATAGGAAACAGCAGATGCTTTGAAGGAGAAATAACAAAACAAAGTACTTTGAGTTGAGTGAGGGTTATATTTATAGCTTGGTACCGAAACCCTAGTGTTCAGTGTTTGTTTCTCATGCAAATTGGAGTCAGCAGAAAGCCAGTGCCACACTGAGGTTGCTCCTCTTAGAGCCAAACTCTCCCTTGGCCTTTTGTCATCAGCTGCAGCCCCGAAAATCCAGTCCAAGTCATGGTGCCCTGTCACATGCCCACTCTGCTGCTTCAGAGAGCTGCCGTGGCAGAGAGGGGTCTTAATGGTCGGCTCTCACAGGGGAAAACTGGGAAATCTCTCTGCATTCCTGGAGAGAGAGTCCAGCCTTTTTGGGAGCAGTGGGAAAGGGGTGATGCCTGCACTGCAGAGCCGCTGAGCTCCTTCCTCCTGCTCACCACAGTGTTACGCACCTCAGGGGTGACCACAAGGCGTGGTGGATGACACCACCAGCGATTAAAAGCAGGAGTACTTCCCAAATTAAAGCCTTTTGTATGTGGCCAGTTCTGTTTAGTTGATTAGAGCAGCCCATTGCTGTAAGCCTGTATGCCTGAACAGCTACCTCTGCTGCAAAGTTAACAGCAGTTGCTACTGGAGTGGCACTTCTAACTGAAATAGTCCCGAAGGGGTTATGATGCAAGAACTATTGCTATTTTAATCCCAGATAAGAACACCTACCCGAGGGCTGACAGGCTTTCAGTCATACTGTGGGCTGGTACACATTGAGTTTTCTGAATGTCTTTTTACTGACAAGCCTTGTTTCCCAGCTTAATACCCTAATGGCAAATAAGGGATGCTTTAATGGATGTTTCTCTTGCAACTAGAGAAAGAGGAAAGAAGTCTCGTATTAGCTGCTCGTTCATCATCCTTTTAAGTATTCAATATCCAGTGTTCATTCAATATAAAAGCACAGCATACAGTCTAAATTGGAGGGAGCAGATTTCTAGCAAGGAGTGGGTAAAATGTAACGCAGTTATATATGGACCTTTGCCAGAGGTGCAATTTCGGATTCCCAGAAGTGTGACCCATTTGTGACCCAGAGACCTCTTCTATTTACTTCATTGGAGAAAATATTTCATTAACTTAAAAAGGAAATTAAAATTCTCATTCAGAAAACAAAAGCCTGTTCACTTTTTCCTTTTCATTTTGTATTCATGTGACTTAGGTGAAAGGTGCCCAGGAGTAAAGACTTGTAATAATGTGAAGAATGAGAACAGCGTATGAGCAGGAGGCAGGATTCCCCTGTACGACCCGGCTAAGGATCCCTCCACTAACAGCACAGAAAACTCTTCATGCACTGTAAGTGTCTTTAGGGAAACTGTTTCAGTTTGATTTTGTTCTAATAGTTGGATTTCTGTTTAATGGGTTAGCTAGATTTTATGATGGTTATGAAATTGGATTATGTTGGACTTTTCTGTGACAAGAACAGACCTGTTAATTAAGCCCTATCTTCTTCTATTGCCTCTACTTCACTGATTACCATATATACACACAGGTGGATCCACACATGCATACACATACATATACATACATACATTACATGTATGTGTATATATGAATGAGATCTGCCTTGCTTGCTTGCTGCCTTGCACTTTAATATCAAGTCAGTCCTTGTGTAATATCACCACTTTAATATCAAGTCAGTCCTTGTGTAATAATAATTGTTTGTCCAGTCCTTCCAGACTATCCTATGTGTTTACCTACTCCCAACTACACATGCAATTTTTGTAGAAAACGTCCCCTCTCTTCTCACTCAGAGCAGAACTGCTCTGTAGATCTATGGCTTATTAGTCACCATGTGATTTAAAGCCACTAGTCTAATATAGAGGTTTATAACATACAAGATTAAGTACCAGCTGCCGAACCACGTTTAACACAAAGCAGTATTATAACAAAATAATGATAACAAAAATGCAATATTAGTTTCATAAAGTTAGACTACAGTGTCTAGTAAGAAATCTGAACATAAGAATTAGATCTTTTTTTCTGTTAGGAAGTGCCTCTGTACATTTTACCTGATTCACACGGTCCTTTATGTTTCATGCTGATATTCCTTTTCGTAGCATAAGCCTTGCTGAACTGACAGATGTTCTCATAGGTTTTCCCTTCAGATCCGCAGATACTCTCTTGAAACTTGCACACACACTGGGGCTCAGGGACTTCCCCAAACCTTGCTTCATCAGCATCCAGCCTGCACTCCAGGTTGTCCCCACATTGCCCGTAAAAATGATTGCCCTGGTCCAGGTCGCAGATCTGACCTTCCACATTTCCACATTCAGGACAGCAGCCGCAACGGTCCAATACAGTCCCAGCTGGACAGTCTTTAGGCTTGGAGCAAAGTGCCAAATCACATTTTCCACAACTCTCTCCTTCCCGTAGCAGTCGCCACCAACTTCGATGGTACAAGGCAGGGAAACTCTCAGAAACCTGCAGCAGTACTACCAGCACTGCTGTAACCATCAAGTGCTTCATCTTGGGAATGTAACAAACAAGCAGAAAAGGTCCTTGGAGTAAAGCCAGAAAGGGAGGAAAAAAAAAGAAAAAAGAAAAAAAGAAAAGAATGACCTAGTGAGAGAAAAACATCACAATCCTTTTTTGTTTTAGAATATAAATTCTACTGCAAACACAGGCTTTAAGAAGAAATTAGCATCAGATTCCTAATCTGGAACTGATAATAAAAATGCATACAAACCCACTGGCTTTTCTCTAATGCAGTTTGGAATGCAAGTATTGCTTTGCACAGAAACCAAACTGCCCCTTCTGACAGCTGAGTTGAAGCTCTCTGAAAAGCCGGTTGCTCGGTGTCTCCTTGAGCCAAATTTGCAAAGCGTTGCTCTGCTGAAATGACATTATATTGCAGCTATTGTAGAAAGGGGAACAGGGTTAAATTCGTGTAAAATTAGTAAATTAACTGCTATGAGCTTTTTTTTTCTCCCCTCATCAGTTGAAAAAGATGGCCACAAAAAGATAAATGTGGGTACAAGGTAGCACTCAGGATACCAGTACCTGTGAGCTGAGCCAGTGCTCTAGAGACTGGAGCAAGGTTTAACACCAGATCTCATCTGTTAGTGATCACAGCTAGGCAGTTCTGAATTAACAATATACTTACAGGCCCTTTACAAGCAAGAGACAATCCAAGACATCTGGAATTGACTTTAAACTCTTGGATTTAAAAAGAGATGTGCCTAAACCCATTAAAGAACCCATTGTCCTCTGCATTTAGCTGCTTTCCCATGTTTGGGTGTCTGTGGTTTGCAACCCAAAATAACATGGTCCTCAAGAACAAAGTGCAAAAGGTTTAGAACACAGACAAACATGAGCAAGCCCCCACACACCAAAGGGAGGTTTTGCTGAAGTATTAGATGCATCGCTTGTCTTTTCATAGCACTTGCCTGTCATCGTTTCTTAGGATGTACTTAAGCTGTGAGTTATGAAGGAGGTAACTCTGATTTCTTTTCCACTTTTTCTGTGCATAAATTTCTGTCAGTTCAGGGAGATGGGTTCACAGGGTCATTTCTCGCCAGGCGTTGCCCTTTCCTTTGTACATCTCAGGATTGAGGCACACTCCCTATCATCCTACTACATTCCAGAAAACTCCCCTCCCTTGCAGTGCTGACATTTCTTGTCTCTAGACCATGGGCTGCTGTTACCACTGCTCAAACCGCGTGTAGCTCAGCGGAGATGCATCTTACTGTCTGTTGGAGGTAGAAGTGAGGCATAATGGACTTACAGACCCTGCAAGTGGGACTCAATAGCTTGACTCGAGCATCACCACTCCCTAAAAATGGAATATGTGTTTCTTAGCTTAAAATAACTCTACATGCATTGCATTTTCAAGACACACATAGAAGAGTAAGACACTGTTAACAAGATTAAATGAAAGAGAAATTGTGCTTGTGCCTGCTTGTTTTGAAATCATCCACAAGTGGCTTTTCCTACTCTTTTTGTATTCCTGATGCTGCTTCCATAAGCTCAGTGAAGGGTGCATTGTGCTGTACCAGCCTCAGACACGCTGGTCCCATCCACAAAGGCAAATCTTTTAGGGATGTATGTTTACTTTCCATCCCAAACATCTCCATGGCCTCTCCCAAGTTGAGCTTCATACCTGCTGCACCGACTGAGATTACCTCTTGCTATGAGTGAAGTAGCAGGAAGCTTCAAAATCACTTCATTCTCCCAAACTGCATATAATGTAATTTCCTCCCAGGCTGCATTGGAGGAGCACTTCTTAAAGCCAGCCTGGAGAGACCTACAGGGCATTGCCTATTTCCATGTCATGGCTGGGCTAATTCATATTCTGTAATGCATGTTTTTGCTTTGAACACAGAATCAGACTGTGAAGGAGTAAATTATATGTGTAATTGATGCTTTTAACACCGAGAGTCAGAAAAAAAGTAACCACTAAATTTAATGGGAAATTGATTTCTTGTCCCACCTTCTTACTCTGCTTAATGTGTTTTATTTCACACTTCCTCATCAAATTCTAATTGGACATTTAGTTTTGCATTATAGGGTCGACTCATCACTGTCTATTTTATTCTTTATGCCTACAGCTTAGGAGATGTGTACCTAGAGGACAAGGATTTACTAGGCTCGTATAAAGTAAAAATATATTTATACTGGTGAAACCGTATATGCAAAGTGGAGCCACAGCAGGGAGGGGCTGCAGGGCAGCACTGCCCCTGTTAAGGCTGAACTTTACCTGTCATCTTCCAGGAAACATGTGATTTGAGGGCTATAAAACAGAAATATTCAAGGAATTACCTTGGCACTGAGGAGAACCATTATAAATATCCAAGAAAGCATTTTTTGGTATTTATCTGACTGCTGTAATCTGAGTTCTTAGTGGGTTCCAGCCTGTAAATTCAGAGCTGAGTATGCCTGTGGTCTCTTTTGACCAGCTGCCCCTTGGCAGGTGATCTCCAGCTGAAGGTCATTTGGCCACTGATTGCTGAGCTCACCTGGAACAGATCAGGGCAGGGAGAGGTTAAAGCACCATGGTGTCACACAGAGACATGGCCTGGTAGCTCTCTAACATGGCTTTCTTTGCAAGCCTGCTGTGACAGGCTGAGAAGAGCATTGCTGTAACTCTCCACACTGGATGGATGTGTGGCAGGGTCCAAGAAAGGAAGGAAAGTGGGATGTGCACTTGGGCATAGTCCCATCTGGTTCAGTAGTAAAATACACATTATTCCAGTGTATCTCCAATCCTTTGACCAGCTGCCCCTTGGCAGATGATCTCCAGCTGAAGGTCGTTTGGCCACTGATTGCTGAGCTCACCTGGAACAGATCAGGGCAGGGAGAGGTTAAAGCACCATGGTGTCACACAGAGACATGGCCTGGTAGCTCTCTAACATGGCTTTCTTTGCAAGCCTGCTGTGACAGGCTGAGAAGAGCGTTGCTGTAACTCTCCACACTGGATGGATGTGTGGCAGGGTCCAAGAGAGGAAGGAGAGCGGGATGTGCACTTGGGCTTGAAGCAGCACATCTAAAGGCATAGGCCCATCTGGTTCAGTAATAAAATACACATTATTCCAGTATACCTCCAATCCCTGAAGCTTGCTTTGGTAGGTTAAGGAAGGAAAGTGGGATGTGCACTTGGGCATAGTCCCATCTGGTTCAGTAGTAAAATACACATTATTCCAGTGTATCTCCAATCCCTGAAGCTTGCTTTGGTAGGTTTGGAGGAAAAAAGTGTTGATTTTCATCCCAAACCTTGAATTATCCTAATCCTAAGTATCTCCCAGCACACAACACAAGCGGCAGTGGATTAATGTCATTGGTGGAGCTGCAAAACAGGCACCAAAGTACACTGTTTTTCTGACACCATCCCCCAAATGCTGGCTGGAGAGCTGAAAAACACTGCAGAGGAGGGCTCCAAGACCCCTCCAATGAGGGGAGGAGGTACCCAGCTGCAGTGCATGAGGGGAGATTTCTGCCATCAGCTGTGAAATAATGTTTTGGTGAATAGTTTCTGGAAGAGGCAGGTTGAACAGCGTTAGTGTCCCCTTGGTCTCAGCAAGGTAGTGCTGGCCATGCAGCAATTCCCTGGCTTTTTCTGGATATTTCTAGATGGTGTGATCCATGCAAGGAATTCTGCCAGCATCTCATGGAAGAAGGGGCCGAGTTGGATGATGGGCAGGGAGAGGACGTGGCAAAATAGCCTGGTGCTTCCGGTACCCTCAGACTGCATCTTCCACCAGGACCTGGGCAACGTCTTGCAGAATAATTCCTGTAAGTAAATTGTTAAGGAAATTGTATTCCTATTCATTTCCTGCATTCTTCTTGGGGCTCGATGCTATGCTAAGCTGCTGACCTGTATTGCATTGTTCTACTTTGCATGGTAATAGTTAAGGTACGTGGCTGATGCAATTTGAAACCCTATTGCCAGGGATTCCTGAGGTGCTGCTCTTTCAGACTAAATGTCGTTCAGGTCTTTATTCTGTTTTTAATTGTGTCATTGTGAGTTTTACTGAAGTAGGGGTTTCTGAATCTGGCTCCTGCTGGAATTGCAGATCTCGTTCTTACACAGAAATGCACAGTAATGTGCAAGCAGTAATGGCAAAACCCATAAAGTTGTTAAGTGTCCCTTGTACCTTCTCTGTCCTGCAGTGTTTCCTCTCCTTGAACAGGTGAAGTCAAGTTTGGAAACTACAGTGGTCTGTCTTTGGTTGCATTAAGTACCTATTGTTAAGATTCCTTTAGAGAGAGTAAATCTTGGTTGACTAAACGTGTTTCCATCCAAGAAACTTTATACTTGTATTATATGCACAAAAGAAGCATTAAGGAAAATGAACATTGAGTCTGTTACTCTGGGTAACAGCAGACTACAGCTGGCTGTGCCTATTGGGTGTGTGTATTGCCTGATCCTGTACCAATCTCCTAGGATAATTTTTTCCCCCTGCAGTAACCAGAATAGAACTTCAGTTGAGGTGCTCAGCTCACCTGAAAACACTATTTGTTTTTGTGGAAATAAGTGGCAAATGGTGGGAATTAATGACAGTTGAGGCAAAAATGGTTGGATGCCATTTGTGGGTTCTGAGCGGAGCTGCTGACCAGCAGCAATACCAGCACAGGCGGTCCCGGGATCTCCAAACATCGCCTTTTTTGGTGCCAATCCTGTCTGCTGACATGTTGCTTTCATTAGTCTTATCATTACTGCTGTAAGCACATGAAGTATAAGTTAATTCTACTGTAACGTGATTATTAAATCCATTAATCAAAGGCAGGAGATCCGTAATTAACTTATTCTCCAGCATCAAGTAAATGATTCTGCTGTGAGCTTTAAGAAAGCAATTGTTCACTAATACCCAAAATACAGTGGGGCTATTAGACTGTAAGGCTGTGTAATTATATAATGAAATTATAAATTTTGCATATTTTAATAACATATATATTTTAATTATATTATTTGTAAAGTTAAAATGGAGGATCATTATATTTGCTTTTTTTTTTTTAAGCTTTAAAAAGAGTTAATGTTTGCTATCTGAAAGTTGACTGTTTCCATGTAAGGCTTCAGTTAGGGTTTTGGTGACTCACCTTGAACCAATGTCCAGCAGTGGCTGACTACAGACTTCTTCTGTTTCACACTTCAGCATCACTGGTGTTGGTGACTGTAGGCATTCAAATTTTAACTTGCAAAAGAAGGGCCTGCTAGCGCTGTCCTAGCACCAGTGCCTGCATTTGATTGTAATACAGGCTTACTGATCCCTTTTCACACAAGCAAGTCTGAAAATCCCTTTTCACAAGCTCCTTCCAAGGATGCTTTTCAAGCCTGTGTCATGTCTCTAGCTTATAAGCAGAACAAATTTCTGAAAGCTTTGTAGTTTTACCTAGAAATACCCAACCCTCTTGTCCCATAACAGGAAGGTGGGACAAGCAAGTCTTAGTTGCTCATCTTAACCTTTCTCTGTACAACTTAATCACAAATGCAATATAGAAGCAATAGCCAGCAGCATTCTCCTTCCCCAGCAGGAAGGTTTGTCCACCTTCTGCCTTAGTTGTAGAGAGAGCTAATGGACAAGCATCCCCGTGTTCTGCGCAGACCACTGTATTTTCAGGTGTTATGTTTTGCTGCAGTTTAATGCAGAGCAAATCAATTTGTGTGTCAA
The DNA here is from genome assembly GCF_001431845.1 of Calidris pugnax. Classification (NCBI taxonomy): domain Eukaryota; kingdom Metazoa; phylum Chordata; class Aves; order Charadriiformes; family Scolopacidae; genus Calidris; species Calidris pugnax. The sequence continues at coordinate 923,765 of NW_015090893.1, forward strand.
AGGCTGTTCCTGCCTACATCAGCAGTAACACAGTAGCACTGGCGGGTACAGCAGGCCTTCAAAGATAAAGGAGCTTGGGGAAAACCTATCAAACCTTGCCACATGAAAACAGACAAAAAATGAAAAGCATAAGAAATCTTGTCTTGTGCATGCTGCCAGCTACAAGCAGCAGGACAGAAATGGGGCAGTGGGCTGGGGGACCAGGGAGCAGCGAGCAGGAAAGGTGGGAGAGATAGGTAAGGCCCTGGAGGCCTCGGCCTTTCCCAGGTTTGTGGGTGGCACCCACATACCCATGTCCCCAAAGGATGGATGGTATGAGTGTGAGAGTGGCTAGCAATGTCCCCGTGTGCTCCTTGCTGTTCTCAGCCCCTCCTGGGTGCAACCTTCAGCAGAGTGTTTGAAGACTGGCCTGGTCCTTATTTGCAGACCTGTCACAAACAAGCTGTAAGCATTTGGAGAGGGGCTGGAAGATAAAAACCAAAACCCAACATGGTTCTGCTGATTTTTGAGGTCCTTCCACCTAACAAAGACTGAAAAGTAATGTTAGCTCTGGCCAGTGGCTGCTGAAAACCAGGTGTGTTTTTGCATGTATGTCCATCCTTTTCCCAGCAGAAAGACAGTGAGAGGAACTAGACAAGTAGATTTAAGCCTCTGAAGATGACACTGGAGGTGCTACCAGTTACTTGTACCAGCAAAGTTCTTAAAAAGAGCAAAACACAGTGTTTCCTGGGAAAGCCTGACAGAGAGAGGGAAGTCTCTGAAACTTGCAGACAATGAATATAGAGTCATTTTTCTTGGCAGCCTTAATGTTGATGGATAGGACAGTTTGCCTTGTCCAGTTTATATAAGAGCAGCTGATATAAAATGACTTCATAGCTGGATATTTATGAGAAGTTTCATTTCAAATAATATAGTTTTTGCCTCTGGCAGTGCTGTGGTTTAGCCCTGTTATTACTGGGAACTAAATCTTTAGGATATTCTAACTATAACTGCAGGGCCTGTTTGATCTACCCAGCAAAGTTAATATTTTTCAAAGCAATGGAAACTTTATAATGGAAAGTCTCATTAGCAAAAACTACCTGTCCCTAAAAGCATCCAGGAAATCAGGCACAGAGAGGAAACTTGGAGGATTTGCCTTCAGCTTCACCTGCTTTCTCTCGCACAGCAATACTGAATAAAGAGGTGTTTTCCATTACAGCAAATGAACAGATGGACTGTAATGATCCTTCTCTAGAAAAGCCACTCGAAAACCAATTCCTGATATAAAGTAAAATTCTTGCCTCTTGTAGCAGCTTTTCTCTGCTGCACATGGATCTTGCATAAAAGACTTTTATCTCGAGGGAGACAGGATTCACACCCAGTGCCATCCCCTCCACCCAGGCCAGTCTTGCTCTGAGATCTGTGCAGGAGAAGGGCTAAGGAGGAGGTTACTGGTACCCCCACTGAAACTTTGGGGTGCGAGTTTTTTAGGGTGTGAGTCTCTCTTGGTTTGTGCCAGAGCAGTGGTGGAATTGGGATATTCTGAAATGATTCACTTGCTTCTTCAGAGCATAGAGAGCCAAGGGCTGCAGTCAGCGAGGCCCCCAGCCCGCATGGCGTTGGTAGGGCTCCTGTCATCCTGCAACAGTCTGGAAAGGCAAAGTAGGACCTCCTGGAGTGGCCAGCTGGGCTGAAGCCTCCCTTTCCTCAGGCTAAACCATAAACCAGGCTCCAGCCCTTCTTCCTGTATCCTTCAAAGACACAGTTGACTTTGACCCTCGTCACAAAGGGAAACAAGTCTGCAACAGACACATGGTGAGGCCCTGAGCCCTGGTGATACAGGTTCCAGATAAGTCTTGCAGAAAGCCTATTGCCTGGACAATGGTGGTCAGATGAAAGTGACCCAGCAAAGGAGCTAGAGAAGAGGGCAGGAGTCTGCCTCCCACCACCATGCCTTGGTTGGAATTGTTGCAGAATTTAACACTTCTGACAGACATTTATGTTTTATCTGTAACCAGAGAGCTTGAAAAAGAGATGCAGGTTGTGTGTGAGGAGGGGAGGCTTTTCTGGCTTTGGTCTGGGATGGTTTGTGCACCCGTGAGTTACACAGCCTCAGGAGGTGGGAGCTGTGAGAGAGGGCAGGAGGAAGCTGCAGAGCGAGTCAGGACAGAAAGCAGAGCTTGAGAGAAGCTCAGAGGGGCAGCACTTACCACGGCTCATGCCTCTGGCCACAGGAGTAATCTCCAGATGATCATTTGTCACACAGCCTCAGGAGGTGGGAGCTGTGAGAGAGGGCAGGAGGAAGCTGCAGAGCGAGTCAGGACAGAAAGCAGAGCTTGAGAGAAGCTCAGAGGGGCAGCACTTACCACGGGGAAGGGCTGAGGGCACAGGCAGTGCTTCTTGCTGTTGGAGTTCCTGCTCTTCTCCAGACTCCATGTGTTGTCTGCAGACAGGACTGCATCAAAGAATCCTGCAGGTTGGCACCCCAGGCTTCTGGGCTCATGCTCCAGTCACAGGAGTAATCTCCAGATGATCATTTGTCTAAATACTTGGAGGTTAAAAAACAAACGCAAAAATTAGTGGTGGATCTCTATCAAAAATGCTGGAGACCAGGTTACACCTCTGGGAAGAGGAGGCTTCTCTAGGGATATTTGCTACTCCCACCTTTCATTAATGCATATACTCCTGGGGGCAGGATGGGGCAGGGCTCTGGGTTGGATTTACCGATTTCTAGAAGCCAAGCACTACTTCTGGCCCCTTTACTGTCCTGCTGCTTCTGGGGGTGGCAGTCACGTGGGTAGTTCATCTGTGACAGCCCTTAGCTTTGCATGTTTGCTTCTAATAAAAGGCACGGAAGCTGGAAGCAGCGTTAAGTGAAGGAATATGAATGAAAACTGCACGAGCATGAGTTAAGTAAAGGGCTGAGCCCATGTAAATCGATAGCCAGACTCCCATTATCTGAAATGGGCTCGGGATTGCACCCAGTGCTTTTAGCTCGGCCGGCTTCCTGTGTGAGTTGGCAGGGCACAGGGCTTTGTCCCTCTCCAGCGGGGCGTGCCTCAGATTGCTCTTCTCTCCAGGCTGATGAAACACTCTCAGAAGCCTCAGTCTATCCCAGCCCCAGTGTCTAGAGATACCAAAGACAAACATCTCGCATGCACTGAAATACATCATGGTTTTGCATTAAATACTGACCTACTTGTCTGAAAGCACAAGCTCTCCCTTAAGAGCTGCTCTGGTCTTATATTTGTCATTGTATTTCACGACAACTGACACGAATCTAAACCTGCACTAAAGAGGCTTTTCTAATGCAGAAAATACCAGTCAAGTGGTGTCTGTTGATGCTGCAGGAGTGGATTGCTCTTATTATTATCAGCAGAGTGAAAAGGGCACTGCTGCCTTGCTGCTCTCCTGTACCACAGCACACTGCAAAGGCAGACCCACTCGTGTGTGCACTTTAGAGCCAGGGGGTGTGGAGTGCAGGGGAAGAACATGGCAGGATTTTTCTGAAGGATGGTATAAAGCCCAAACTTACTGTCTCCTTGAGGGGAGAGAAATTACATCTATATTTAAACCAAGGCACTGCAGGTGGGCATATGTCTCAAACTGGATAAACTTAAAATTCTGGACTGGGGGAGTACTTGGTCCTACAGCAGTGATGAGAGCCACCTGCATGGTCTGACCCTACCTGTGGAGCTTTAATTCTATGTTCTCTGAAGTTTAAGGATTTTTTCTCTGGGGGTCTCAATCCAATAAAAGTATAATAGAGTACCAAATTAATACAAATCTACATTTTTGTAGTTTAGTGGAACTAAAAAAAAAACATTTAAACATACACAGGCCATTTCCAAATCTCTTTTGGTAGAGGTCTGGATAAATGGAGGGACTCTGCAGCGTGACTGAAAATACAACCCCTATAAAATACTGGAAAAAACAAAACTAGGTGACTTCTGGATTCACAGGCTTCCAGAGGGGCAAGTTCTCAGGTCGGGCCTCCAGACAAGCAGCTGCCCAGGGGTCCCAGCTGAAGCCCTTTCCCTGTAAAGGCAGGAGTCAGGACCTCATTGTGCAGTTACACCCTGAACCTGAACATCTCTTCTGTTTCAAAATTGAGCCAGCATACACACACCTCTGCTTAGGAGCTGGAATCTCCCTGTAGAGTACGCTCACATCACATGCAAACCTTTCTATTTAGAGGAGAAAAAGACCATTCCATATCTAGAACTAAATTTCCTTCCTCTTCTCAGTTAACAATTCATAACTCTTCTGTTGATTTACCTTACTAGCAGGGATGATCACGGAAATGTTAGCTCCCAAAACATGGATTTCTTGTTTGCAGGCATAAGTACCTGCACTAATCTGACGCAGAAAAGAAGACCTAAGATTTTGTGCCCAGCCAAAGCAGTTTGCAGGTGATGCAGAAAAGAAGACCTAAGACAGATTTTGTGCCCAGCCAAAGCAGTTTGCAGTTCAATATTGAATTCTCCTGGTGAGTTGCTAAGCAAGTAAGACACAATTAAAAAGAGTTTCAGACCACAGGAACTTTGAGGAAAACTGCAGTCTGTTTGAGACACAGATCTCAAAAGGGGAAGGAGAAAGAAAGAAAATTCATCAAATTATTCATTACAGACTTAACACTCACCTCAGATTAACAAGAAGCCCATTGTCTGATCCCAAGTGTAACAACAGGCTGTAATTTAAAACAGCTTTTATTCATTAATGAATAGAAAAGTTATTTCAGTGAGAATTTGGAGAAAACCTTTGCCAATTACCAGCATTAAGCAGTCTTTCCTTGTAAACACATGGCTGGTTGGCTGCATGTTGTGACACTAAATACAGTAAGCAAACGAGAGTGGTTTCTGCTACCGATTCAATCAGTAGGTTTGAAATGGAATTAACCTTTTAAAAATGCAAAGTATTCCTTACAGCAGATGGTAATGTTTGCATATACAAATACCTCTTGGAAATCATAATGTAAACCACATGCTCCGAAACAATAGGATTCCTGAGCTGAACCTTTCATCCTCCTGAAAATGAAAAATAACACTCTCCAAGCTCAGCCCGGTGGCTGCTGCAGCAGGACCAGCTCCTGCTTGTGCTGGGGTGAGGTGGGCACAAGAAAAATTAGGGGGAAACAAGAGCGGGGGCCATAGAGGGAAGCAGGGGGATGTTGTGATATACTAAGAGGTGGTATTTCTCTATCATTTGCTGCTACACTCTTGGACATGTATGTATTATGTGTTTGCCTTTATTAGCTCTCCTCTTTAGTGCAGCTCCTTCGTGTTTTAAACTGGAGAAACTAATCCCCCAAATTCTTTATGCTGCTGTGGCTAGACTTGGTCCCTGTGCCAGCTGCTAGGGTGACTCTCCAGAGCATATTATGAGGCTTTATGTTCCTCTGGGCTGCACCAGATACAAGCATTTGCATCTCTTGAAAGCTCCTCAAGTTACCCGTGTTGCCCGAGTGCTGCTCACTATCCCTCATGCTTTCCTATCCTCACACACATTCATTTGTCCACAAAGGCTTAAAAATAAGTGCAAGTGGTCTTAAAGAGAGACAAAGATTGCAGAAGCTGCAGCTTTAGCAAGTACCTGTAAGGAAAGGTTACAGCAGAGCAGGACATCACTGCAAAGCAGAATTACCTCAAAGAGCAAGTCAGTTTTTCCCTCCATACATTCACGTTCTGCCAAGAGCACAATCAGTCTGGCACCGTGGTGAAACAGTAAATGTTAGGGGTAAGTGTCCTGTGGCCCATCCGGATTTGTGGTGCCAGGTCCCCTCAGAGCTATAGGGCAGGTGTGGTTGGTGGTTGGTGAAACAGCTCAGGAACCAGAGGCTCTTTCAGAGAGTGGGCTGCTACTCACCCCCTCCTGTTTTCTGTGTAGTTTGTGCAAGGCTGAGCCCTTCAGCAAAACACAGGGGTGGGCAGTGCTTACCTACGGCTTTGTTCTCACCCACAGCCAGCCTGTCACACACCACTCCTTTGGGGGAAAGGTGGCTTTTCAGTTGGTGCCTCTTGAGATATCAGGGCTTATCTCTGCACAGCGGTGACGCGGAAGCCGCTCTGCGCTCCGTACCTATCAGGATACAAAAGTCTCATCTTGAATTCAGTGGTGTGTTAGCTTGTGTTAGATACCACCTGAAAGAGACAGGAAGGACTTGGGATCACAGAATCACAGAATCTTAGTGGTTGGAAGGGACCTCTGAGATCATCGAGTCCAACCACAAAAAACAAAACAAAAAAACAAATACAAAACACACCACACCAAACGCCCACCAAAAACACCGCACCCACCAACTAAACCCCACACTCAACACCTCACCATAAACCAATAACCTTGGGCACCAGAGCACGCCCTGAAGAGCCATGTCTATACGTTTCTTAAATCCCTCCAGGGATGGTGACTCCACCACCTCCCTGGGCAGGCTGTTCCAGTGCCTGACCACCCTCTCAGTAAAGTAATTATTTCTAATATCTAATCTAAATCTCCCCTGCCGCAACTTCAGACCATTTCCTCTGGTCTTGTCGTTCGTCCTTTGGGAGAAGAGGCCAACACCCGCCTCTCTACACCCTCCTTTCAGGTAGTTGTAGAGGGCAATGAGGTCTCCCCTCAGCCTCCTCTTCTCCAAACTAAACATGCCCAGTTCCCTCAGCCTCTCCTCATAGGACTTGTTCTCCAGGCCCCTCACCAGCTTGGTGGCTCTCCTCTGGACACGCTCCAGCACTTCAATGTCTTTCCTGTAGTGAGGGGCCCAAAACTGAACACAGTACTCGAGGTGAGGCCTCACCAGCGCCCAGTACAGAGGCACGATGACTTCCCTTGTGCAGTGCATCATCCTGACTGCTCTAAAGAACATATCTGGGATAACAATGCTCATCTGTCACTGCCCTCTGCCCAGTGTCACATGCGGGACAACAGCACCACCAGTAATAACACCAAGCTGCTCCAGAACACCAGTGCAGCTTAGCTGACCTGCCTCAGAAGGTATCCCAAAACACATCCTTCCCCTGCTGTCTTCTGTCCCTCCCTTCCTTCTTGAAGTTACCAAAATCAGCAATAAATGAGAACAGACAGAGCTGACGCTTTTCAAGACAACATGCTGTTCGTTAGGCTGGGTCAATAAAAACCATCTCACTGCACAGAGGTATAACTCAGAACAAGTTCCGAGCAACTTCAAAGCGGCAAAGTTGTAATGAAACCTGCATCTAATGAAAGCAAGCCTTGAGAGCAGCAGTCTACTGTAACGTACAAAGAAATTCCTTTTGTTAACATTAATATTTGGCGGCCGGTGTAGAACACATTAGGGCATTTTAGTTGGGCTTTAAAGAAAGAAATTGACACAGAAAGAAGGCAGTGATTTTTTTTTTTTTTTTTAATAGAGGATCTCTCTGGGGGTTTGTGTTCATATCACAAACATTCACTTTATTACATTTTATGGAATGGGCTTTAAATGCCAGTATATACAAGCCAACATTTCATTATTGGAGTTTGTGTTTATTTGCTTGCCATTGTCAGGCCGTTCCCCTTTGTCTTCTTGTGCTGCTCTTTGTAAAAGCTGTGATTTATGAATATGTGGTTTAGATCTATCACAATATAGCGTGGTAAAGTGGTTCGATAAAAAGTTATTAAAGTAAAAAGAAAAAAATCTATAGTTTCGCATGCTTTGCCCACCTCCTGTAGGAAGCCCCAGTAGGAGACACTTCTACTGAGCAAACACTGTGTGCGTGAGGCTGGTGTTACAGACCTCACTGAGCCAAAACTCCTGCTGAATGGTACCCACTGCAGGCAGTTACAGTTTTGCCCACGTAACTGCAGGATTACACCCTTAAGGTATGAAAGTTGCATAGACCAAAAAGAGGGGGGAAAAACCTGCCATACAACATTAATTTTAAAAGCAGAAAATTAAGGACTTCCAGTAGCCTTAAGGTACATAGTACCAAATGGCATTTGTTTCTCAAATGTAAGTGTGTGCGCCACATATTTAGTTCATTTTTAAAGCAAAGCTCTGTCCTGCTGATGGCAGGATAAACAAAGCTGACCTGCAGTTTCCAGAGCCCACTTAGAACCGCAATTTGTACAGGAACGTAGTAGTTTTTCAGCCTAAAATAGAGAGCAAAAGGCTGATTTAGACCATCATACCTCAGCCCCCACATGGGCTGTTCACCCAGCAGCGCTGCTGACTGGCCACAGCTGCACAGCCACACACAAGAGGGGATGACAAATCTGCCACTCTTGCATCTGGCTGGCAAGAAACAAAAGCTGCTTGTAGCAGTGAAAGCTGAAGGAGGCACTCTGCAGGGTGAGAAATAATTTGTGAGGAAGATGTGTAAGGTGGTAGGATCTGTTCAACTGCAGCACAACAGGAATCACAGAATCACAGAATCTTCTAGGTTGGAAGGGACCTTAAAGATCATCTTGTCCAACCGTCAACCTAACTGACAAAAATAGACACCCACACAACAAACAAGGAGCATCATCACTAAACCAGACCTCCCAGCACTACATCAACCCGTCTTTTGAACACCTCCAGGGATGGGGCCTCAACCACCTCCCTGGGCAGCCCATAAGAGGAAGGAAGAGTCTAAGAGATGGGTTACAAAACAATTTTGCTGCCTATATTTTCTGTTCCCAAATCTCTGAAAAAACCCCACAGCTCTACAAATGAAAAGCCCTGTCTGTCTCGGGGATGGGTAACTCCAGCCAGTGAGGATTGCTTCGGTGAGTCTGACAGGTATGGAAGGCAGGCTGCGCTGATGGCAGCAGCACCAAAATCACCAGCCTGGCACCCCCGGCGCCGGGGAGCACCGTTCCCAGGATCCGTTCCTCTCCGTGCATGGCACAGTGCTGCCACCGGGTCCTCCCCCTTGAACAGAGGGGCTATTGAGCCAGCAATCACAGCCCCTCTGTCACTGCTGTCTCCGGCAAACAATGAATAACAGTGACAATCCTACAGCCTCTTGGAAATCTAAACGAGAAGCTTCCAACCTGCTTGATAAAACCTGGATCATTTTGCCACCCGTTGTGCTCTGCGGCTGCCACCTGCAGTCCTGCACCCCCATCTCCGGCCAGGAGGGAGGCTGGATGCTGGGATGAGAAGCAGGTACGAGCACAGGAGCCCAGCACAGCCACTCAGCTGAACAAGAGGTTGTCCAGAGTCAATGTTGCTCGTGCTGAAGTACCGGGAAGGCTTTACATCTTGTGTATCTCACCACTCCTCTGCTCTGTGCCCCAGGGAACACAACAGAGCCTTCTGTCCATGTTGGATTCACCGTGGTTAGATACCTAGATGCTCATTGGCATGGTTCCTCTCTTCTTGAAGTAGAAGAATGAAGCAACTCTTTTCTACTAAAAATATAGGTAATAAGCCCAATAGAACACATTGACCAGCATGAAAAACAAAGGGAAAAGCAGTTTGGAGTAGTGGTCTACATTGCTGGGGTTCTGAATTGTGAAATAACCAATAATCCTGTGCATTTTGTTTCTCAAGACACATTTGATTTTCTCATGAGTTTTCATGGTCAAGCCACTGCAGTTAACGTTATCGCTGGAAATCTCGATGCTTGTAAAGCTGATTTTCCGCTTATAGCTGGTGATGGAGCTGTTGAGGATGTTGGTGATGTTGACTTCTTCCATTTCTTTAGTAAGTTCATTTGCAGGCCCCTAGGAAACAAGCGTGCAGTTAGTTTTAGGGTTTGTCTTCTCCTGCAGAGGAAAAGTGCTTTAATCAAAGAGGAGACAGTAAAGATAAAAGAACACAGCTTCATACGTGTTCATCAAAAACCCCAACAGTCCAACAGGCCTATCAGCTGCTGCCTGTTTTTAGCAGTGCCTGAAGTCCCAGAGGTGCCTGTGCTCACCATTGTACTTCTGGGGGTATTTTCAGATCTTTGAGTGAGTATCACTCTGTGTCACTGAGCAATCCAACATCCATCTCCTACAGGACACCCATCTCTCATGTCTACACAGTAACTCAATGGCAGGGGAGCTCAGCAGTGATGTGGGAAACCTCTTTTCCCTCTGACAGGATTTGGGCTCTCAGTGACCACTGGACTATCATCAAACTTGACTATTTAATTTCTCCCACTAAAGCAGAGCACTTAGAACAATTCACGCTCTCTCACAACTCCCACAGAACATTGTGGGACTGATGTTTTCTGGGAAGGGAGGAAGAAGGGTTCAGCTTTCCCCTGGTAGAGGAAATTACCCTCCAGATCAGTGTCCCACTCAGAGTTATTCCATAGAAGAGCAAAGAGGTGAGTTACACTGGCTCTTCTTTGCCTGCATTTGGAAGGGAGCAGAGGTGCTTCGTGCTCACACATGAGCTCAGCTCCAGGCAACAGACCCAAATTCTAGCAATAGGCCAAAGTGCCTTCCTGAGCGTGGTCCTGTGAACCCAACATGACTCTCAGCTAAGGCTGCTGCTCCTTGGGCTGGTGTGCAGGCGTCTGTGCCACAGCCCCAGAGGTCTGCTGCTCTCCATGCATTTGTTGCACACACAAATTTACTGAAATTTATTCACTGAAATTTCACTGAATTTCTAGAGTTGGAAGGGACCATAGAGATCATCTAGTCCAACTCCCCTGCTGAAGCAGGATTGCCCAGAGCTAGAGCATGTTACTCAGGAGCATCCAGGCGGGTCTTGAAAATCTCCAGAGAAGGGGACTCCACACCCTCCCTGGGCAGCCTGTTCCAGGGCTCTGGCACCCTCACTGTGAAGAAGTTTCTCCTCATATTTGAGTGGAACCTCTTATGTTCCAACTTGTGCCCGTTGCCCCTCGTCCTCTCAGTAGGAACCACTGAAAAGAGTCTGGCTCCCTCCTCCTTCAACCCACCCTTGAGATACTTGTAGGCGTTGATGAGGTCTCCCCTCAGCCTTCTCTTCTCCAGACTAAAGAGTCCGAGCTCTCTCAGTCTCTCCTCATAAGGGAGATGCTCCAATCCTTGAATCATCTTTAGATTTAATAACAATTAGGAGAAGCAACTGTTACTGTATCCATAACAGAAAGACTGTTTGTCTTATTCAGTCAATGGAGGACTAGCTACTGTCAGTCCAAGCTATCCAGGCTTATTCAGGTAGATGAGGCTTTACCTCTTGAGGTGCTTTGGCCGCGCACTTCTGAGATGAGCTGTAGTGAGCCACTGCGTATTCCACAAGGGCACCAAAGATGAAGCTGAAGCAGATGCCGAGGTACACATCAATGGCCTTAATGAAACAGTTAGTTTTTGAAAGTGAACTTCGTGAGCCAATCATCAGAGTTGTCATGGAAAGCACCGTCGTGACTCCTGGGAAAGCAGAAAAGGAAAGATCTTCTCTAGTGGAGGCTTTGCAAAAGGCCTCCTGCACGTGTTGTCACTCTGCTGCTATCCCTTCTTACCAAATCATCCATCACCTGACACGCTGTTGCAGCACTAGCTACTAGCTTCACACAGGCTCTCCCTGCCTTTGACAGCTTGGCTTTAAGAGCACTTGGCTCCTTTATTTTTCTTGCTTTCAGTAAAAAAGCACATCACAAACAACTTGTGCTGTGCCCTCTGCTGTGAATCTACTGGGAGGCTTGGCCTTACACTGCTCTGCGGGTGTAATTGTGCCAGCCCCAGCGTGTCCTCCACACTTCACACTGCTAACCCAGCCCTGCCACAAGGAGAAGCACAACGGGAGCAGCCCAGTTATCACTAGAGAGCTCAAAAAACCACCCTCTACACAGCCCTCAGGGGCTCCTCTCCCTGCTTAAATCTCCTCCCAAATAACTCACCAATGCAGGTTCTTGCAGGCACTGAATCCAAGGTGATCCAAAAAGAAACCCAGGACAACATGACGAGCAGAGTGGAGGGCACATAGGTCTCTAAAATGAAGTAAAGGACGTTTCTTCTCAGCTCAAACTGCAGTATCAGCCGTGGGTAACTGCCTGCTCAGGAGAGGAAGAAACCACAGTGAATGTGAGTTTCCCAAGGACCCTTGAACTGGGGGACCCAGCACAGATGGCCCAGCTGAGCAGAGCTGTGCTGCAGCGGTGGGAGAGGTGTGACTTGTACAGGCCTGACCCCACAGAGCTCTTGGAGGACACGCTCACACACACCATTGCTGGGCAGGAGACATCTAAAGGCAAAGGGGCTCCTGAACTGAATCAGCAGTGGAAATCTTTTATACTGGTGTCTTAACTCAGCTCATCTCACGTGCCCCAGGGTGGAGGACACACTCACACAGACCATTGCTGGGCAGGAGACATCTAAAGGCAAAGGGGCTCCTGAACTGAATCAGCAGTGGAAATCTTTTATACTGGTGTCTTAACTCAGAGTAGAGAAGGGCTGATGCTTTCATCTACTGTCTCACACTCAGCACAGCACGTTTCTCCAAATAACCCCTTTGAAGGGGCTTTGCCAAGTTCGGTCTTATCTGATGGCTGAGAAATAAACAAAAGATTTTTCTCTCAATTTCAGCAGGCTCTGGCTCACGTCCCAAAGTATCCCAGTATCTTATCATCACAGGGAATTACACCCCCTGTATTCGTTAGTAATTTGTGATCTTTGATAACTGTATCTTTCTGTGCTCAAAAAAAAAAAAAAAAAAAAAATCATTAGTAATTTGTGATCTTGGATAACTGTATCTTTCTGTGCTCCAAAAAAAAAAAATTAGTCAATTTTTAAAAAACAGTTTGTTATAATGCTGACAGAAGGGTTCTGGGGCTGGATTGCGAGTGTTTTTGGGAGATACATTGGCTTTTTAAACAACAGTTCCCTTTGAAACGCAGAAACAAAAGCCATGTTGTCTGTGGGCTATGTGCACCACAGTAAACAACAAAACATTGTTATTTTTAAAAGCTGGTCATTCTAAGGAAGTTTTGCCCCCTTTCATAGCATCTGTGATTGGAGAGAAGAGTATTTACACTGATAATGAAACAGGCACTGAATCCTGACATACAGAAGGGTCTTATTTCATGATAACGTGGTAGAATTGTAATTTACAAGCAAAAGTATATTTTAAAAGTTAATTTTAAACCCAGTTACTGTAAACATGGCTCTTTGTAGTATTTGTAGCCTGCACAACTGGGAGGAAGGGAGAGAGTTTATTCAGGCATGTGCAGAAAAGAAGTGGAGAACTTAAAAAAAATAACTGAAAATTCATCAGGTGAATATGGCTTACTAAAAACTCCACTTTTCTATAGATTCCCATCTTACAGAATACCCTGATTGTAATTAGTTGGATTTCAGCATCTTTCTGTCTATCTCTTTTTGTAACATTAAGATTTGCTAAATCTTCACTGGTTCAGGCTGAAGTCAGAAAACACCAGCCCATAGAAGGGAAGGGAGGTGGGAGGGGAAACACTTGAGATCTTTCCTCTGTCCCTGATTTACCTGTTTCCTGCTGTGACTTGGAGACCAGGGTGTAGTAACGTTCCACTGTGTACTGAGAGAGACGCAGCTTCTCTATGCCATGGACAGAGTCGTTCCCTCTCAGCCATGTGAAGATGACATCGTTTTCATCATATCCCCCTAAAGAGAACATAAAGACCTGTATTTCTGTGGTTTAGCCAGTAAAAGCCCAGCTATTGCCCTGCCCCGTCTCCTGGGTGGGGACAAAAACACGACGAAGCCATTGCAGGCTGGACAAAGACCCTCTAACTCTGTCACACTATGGGTGGACCTTGGCTGTTCTTTCCTTGCTGTCGAGTCTGCTGGTTCAGATTTCAGTAAAAACACACGCCATGGTGAATGATGTGAAGTTGCTCAGACCCATTTCAATTATTTACAAGGGGTATTTCTATTTTAAAATGTTTTAACATTTTAAGAGATAATATATTCCCGTCATCCACAGTTTGATTACATGCAGCAGGACAAAGCTACTGCAGTGATCAACCCTCAAACATAGTCACTTCAGTCATTAGAGGAGAGCAGGAGAAATGCAGTGGTTAAAAGAAGAGGATATAGATCCCATTGAGCCCCTTACCAGGTAGCAGAAGCACTTTTCGCTATTTAAGTGCTTAAAAATATGAGAAAAGGCATTTTCAGTTAGTCCAGAGCTTGGAGCTGAGACTCCAGGATCTTCTGACTATTCACATATTGTCCAGAAAACTTACTTATAAAAGCAGCTTTTCTACAAACCATTCCTCCTGTCCTCAAAGGCTTTAAGTTACTGAGGACAAATAAATACATCTGACACTTCAGTAACACTGAATTCCTGCCTCAGAACGGTTCCAGCAGTGCCCAGTAACCTCCACATACACCAGCTGAGGGATTGCCTCCAGGAACGTAAATGCCGGCATAACGTGACCTCAGGTTGGACTGAGGGATGAAGCTTGTACCGAGCTTTCACTGCCATTCACTTCTAAAACTTCACTTAATTTAAGAAACAAGCCCATCAATCTCACTAATTTGATTCTTTTATTAAGTGCCCTTCGTTGAGAAAATGAGTAAGGCCGCTTTGATTCTGATAATAACCTGTTCGTCCTGGTAGAAGGAATAAGATGCGGTTGCAGCTCCATTTTTATCTAATTGCATTTTCCTATTAGGCACAAATTACCAGAGCTTGAGTGTGATGAACTCCTAAATGAGTTGTCCAGGGTATGAATCCCCGTGTAGAATCCTAAGCACGTGACTTTTCAAAGTTTCTAAGCAGTTTTTACAAATTGTGGTTACTCAGGAAAATTGTATAATAAATGATAGATTGTTGTTAATTCATCTGGCGTGTGTTTAAATAGCATTATTTCTGGGCACTTATCCTAATGAAATCTCCAGTGGGCAATGTGCATGCAATTTCATTGGAATTATGCAGCAACTGAGCATGATGTAGGACCCAATCACTTTTAAAACAGGCCCAAGCAAGCTATGCTTTAGCAGAAGAGGCCAATCGTCGTTATTTCAGAAGCTACTCTTTGTAATAAAGTTAACCACGGTGAACTAATCTGATTTTAATGTGGAAATAATATGTGCTTCCATAGGTGCTTCGTGCTGCAGCCCCTGAAGTTAAAACCTGGTCTTTTCAGCGCTGAGATTTTAGATGTTTCTTTTTGGGACACAACGTGGGAGATGCCTGCTGGCTTCTCGTGGAGCTCCACAGACACAGAGCAGCACCACTGTCTGTAAAAGCCCTGGGGTGTCCCAAGTTTTCCTGCAGACTTTCCCAGCCAGCCTTTCAATTTAACTGAGAGCAGAACTCACTGGTTATTCCCTTTCTCGAGGCTTCCAAGGCCGAGACTCCTCCTGTGGATGGGGGTCCCATCATCACTGTAAGAGACAGCCCTCGTGGAGAAGTAAATACCACCCCGTTGGCTTTGGCCTTAGTTTCTGTTCCTGAGTTTGAGAGACAAGTTCTTTTCACGTTCTAGTAAGAACCACCCTTCACACTGCCTTGTCACAGTGGAGGTTTGGGAGGTGCAACAGGTGGCAGACACCTAAAAATGTGACGAGTTGTTCCTTGCTGTACTTCAGCCCCTGCACTCACCCCACAACTTAGTTTGGAAGAAGCTGTGTGTGCAAAAGCAACCAAATTTGGAAAACCAGCCATTATTATTTCATCCTTTCCGTGCAAAATTGAACTATCTACTCTTAAATAAAAATACAATTAATTACCACTCTTCTTAAATAAATTGCAGAGTGACAGGAATCCTCTAAACCGTGGATTACAACACAAGCACTTGAATAGTGATGAAGCAAAGTTGTTTTCTTTTGGATATCAGTGTTTGCAGGAATAAAAGTCTGCTCCAGAAAGCCACTGTGATGAATCCAAATATTCCAAACACATAGTTACTTAGGAATAAACCAACTTCATGTCAAGTCAGATCTGTTTAGAATGCTGTACTTACAGCTCTCTAGCTGCAGCCTGCACGTCTGTGTGTCCATGGGGTATTTTGACAGGTCCATGTTACAAGCAACAGTTGTGGTGATTCTGTAGGAAGAGAAAGAACTCTGAAAGTTGAGATTAAAGCCTGTAATGAAATATCTCTGTTTTCCACAGCAAACTGGACTGCAAGGACTCTGCTCTGTCATTTAGGTAATTTTGACCTAGGAAATGAATGGACTGATAGCATCAGAGAGAACCCTCCTTAAAAAAAGTACACTCTCTGCAGGCATACTGATGAAAATGTAAGCAAAGGAGGAATTTTGCTTTGCCGTGATGGGAGATTTAGTGCAAAGTCACGTTTTCCAGTACTATGGTTTGCACATCTTGTCTTGGGAAGTTACCACTCGTCAGCTGAGGCACAGGGACTACCTGTCCCACACACTGGCTCGCTCCCACGTGGAGGGAGGGTGCGTGAGTGAGTGAGTTTGTAGGAGCTTTACTTTGCAGTTTGGGTAACTGGGAGATGGTGACTGTGCGCTGAGAAGAGAGAACACTAGGGATTGCTAACACAATTACAGTGCACAGCCCTGCCACCCATGTACACATATGTACAACAGGCTGCCCAGGGAGGGGGTGGAGTCCCCATCCCTGGCTGTGTTTAAGGGCCGTTTAGATGCAGTGCTGAGGGACATGGTGTAGGGGAGGACTTTGTAGAGTAGGGGAGATGGTGGGACTCGATGATCCCAAGGGTCTCTTCCAACCTAGATGATTCTATGATTCTATATGCTTTTTGCTAAAAGCAGAACTCATGGCTCTGTGGCACGGGATAAGCAAATCGTTTCCCCGCTATCTGTTAAACTTTCACTGTTATGAGGTCCTTCCTCCCTCCCTTCCTCCTCCACCTCCATCTGACTTGTTTTGGGTGACATCTAAACTCGTGAGCTTTCCGAGCAGGCATTGCGCTCAGGACACAGCACACACCATGAAGGAGAGAGTCCTGATCCTTCCCTGGCATTTCCAGGTGGCAATGGATCAGAAGAGTATGGTCACAGTTGGCTTGTTGACCCCAAACCCGTGACCCGTGACAGTCGGTATCTGCTGTGCAGCACAATCCTGGAAATCTGTTCTGAACCACAGAATCACAGAATCCCATAGGGTTGGAAGGGACCTCTGGAGATCATCTAGTCCAACCCCCCTGCCAGAGCCATCATCACCAAAGCCAAAGGCTGACCTACCTTAAGGCGTACAAGATAGTGCCGTTAGAGAACAGTCTGATGAGGCGGTTCCCCACGGTGACGTCGTGCAGGAAGGACCTTTTTGACTCCACAATGTACGTGTCTGGTACCCAGAGCAGTTCCACCAGGCGAGCGTCCAGCGTGAAGCTCTTGTTGCCATGGAAGACCAAGCGGGGGTCTGTCCAGCGCTGCCGCAGGTAGATGGTGGCTGTGTAATCCTGGGAGAGAGAGGGAAACCCCTGAGGATGGGGGTCCAGAACAGCACAGCTGTGGGCACACCATGGGCGGCCAGAGGCAGGACACACCTTTGTTTAACTCATCAAAACTCAGCTTCAAATGCAGTCAATCTGATAGATTTTCATCACAGCTTTATTTACGACATTACACCCTCAGGTGTAGTGCTTGAGGACTAAAGATTATACTCATAGTTTTGGTTTTTTGGATTTGTTTGTTTGTTTGTTTTGGGGTTTTTTTTGTTGGGTTGGTTTTTTTTTTTTTAAATGAGCAATTACTGTAATTGATATTTTTCCATCCATTTTGCAGGTTGGTTTGTTTTTTTTTAATGAGCAATTATTGTAATTGATATTTTTCCATCCATTTTGCAGGTAAGCCAACAGATGGGCAGTGCACACTTGAGGGCACGCAGCAAGTCGCTTACATTAAAAGTCAGTCATTGTCCACAGTTGGAAAATCACACACGTGCTATAAATGCGATCGTGAAAGAGACATCAGCACTTTGGAGCAAAAAGGTAAGCAACTCTGAGGTCTTAAAAAAAACACCAAATAAATGGAAGAAGAAAACTGTAGCATCTTTTTAAATAGGAGTTTTGAATCTAAGGACACTAGGAAGGTAAGCCAACAGATGGGCAGTGCACACTTGAGGGCACGCAGCAAGTCGCTTACATTAAAAGTCAGTCATTGTCCACAGTTGGAAAATCACACACGTGCTATAAATGCGATCGTGAAAGAGACATCAGCACTTTGGAGCAAAAAGGTAAGCAACTCTGAGGTCTTAAAAAAAACACCAAATAAATGGAAGAAGAAAACTGTAGCATCTTTTTAAATAGGAGTTTTGAATCTAAGGACACTAGGATTAAATTGAGCTTAGCCTGCCAAAATCTACCTGCAGTGACTGCAGTATTTTCAGTGCCCCATCGTACGAGGATAAGCAGTACCCAGCTCTAGAGATAATGCTTTCCTGAGCCTTCTGGACAGGCACAGGGCACTGTTCTGCTGTTCCCCTTCCTTCCTTATCGATGAAATGAATGAAACCAGTAAAATGCCTTTTGTTTTCAAAGCATCTCTGTCACAGACAGACAGATACTGGCGATGGTGTTAACAGCGTGAAGGCTCTGTGTTTCACCACAGATTTGCTACCTGTCTTCAGAGGATGAAGCATTTCTGTTTCACTTGATCTATAGTTTGTAAAGCTTTAAGAGAAAAAGTCTAAGTAAATATCAGGCATCAGCATTTATCTTTTGCAACTTTTAAAATTTTGCTGTCAGCCTAGACAGAGGAAAAACCGTGTCAGATAATACAGTGAATTATAAAGTGACAAAAGTGAAGAATCCTGGTAGTTTTCCAGAGTAAGCCTCTGCGATGTTTTCCATGTGATCAGAGCAATTTAAACGGACTATCAAGAAAAACTTCAGAACAGGAGCTAATTTACAAGGCCCTTTCATTAAGTTAGAGGCATCTGAATAATTGATTTTGTTGGTTCTGCCACTTCCCCAAAATTAATACCTTTATCAAAGTTACAATATTTTATTTAGTGAACTTGTTTAATTTTTGGGGGGAGAGAAAAAAAAGTTACAATATATTTAGTGAGCTTGTTTAATTTTTGGGGGGAGAGAAAAAAATAAGTCAGTGGTGTTCTTGCAAAAACTGAAATTAGGCATTGAAATTGTTCCTGACTGAACTTCAGACCGTTTGGACTGAAACTATTTCCTGAATTTACCCAAGTTACCCACAGTTTTGGTCAACCCAAACCAGGATTTTTCAGCAGCCGGTGTTTGAGATCCAGCTGTTACCAGAAGTGGAGGGAACCAGACTCAGCAGTGGTGGGAAAATGCTTTCTGTACATTTGAGAATTGTTATTTTTGTTGCTTGGGATGAACAGCCCTTTGGGCCTCAGACAGTGTCACAGCTCAAAACCTCATTTCTCCTCCTCGAGAAGAAACCCTGTGTCTTCAGTCAGTGCCAGAACATCCAACAGAGGCCACACCTTCCCTACGTAGAGGAAAGGTAACAGAGAGGAAACACCACACAGGGTTCATTTTTTCCATTTCAAATGAGCCTGATTTCCAGGAAATGCTGAGTTTTTGACCAGTGGGAGCTTTGGAACCATCTCTGTTTACTTACAAGCCCACATTGCTATAGTATCTCTGAGTTTTTGACCAGTGGGAGCTTTGGAGCCATCTCTGTTTACTTACAAGCCCACATTGCTATGGTATCTGCAGTCATAACTGAGCCCTGTTCTCATCACACCTCTGAATGTGGTCAGCTCATGAGAAAAGCAAACCAGCTTGAATCTGACACACAGGAATGTACAAGTCTCTCAGGCAGATCCTACTCATCAAATAAAAATTCTTTCACTTACCATGTCGCTCTCGGATATACTAGAAATACTTGCGATGTCCAGACTCATCGCAATTTGAACAGGTTCCCCTGTGGAGGGAGAGAAAAGCTTGAGCAAAGAGAAGAGCAAAAAGCACAACAAAACCACTTGGGATGCTGCGCAGCGCGGGCTCCGCGCACAGCGTCCCGTGCTGTCCCTGAAACCCCAGAACCCCAAGGGTTAGACACAGCCTCAGAGCATCAGGCTCACAAATGCCATCGTGACCCAAAATGAAGTTGTCCCTGTTAGGGAGCCAGAGCTGTGTACTTGTGCTGGCAGCAGAGAGCATGGTGTCCACCAGCCCTGGCTATGAAGATCAGCTTAGACAGGTGGCATTGCAGTGGCATTTGTGGACGGGCAGGCAGGCAGGGCCACTTTATCCCTTGTCACCCAGCACACAACACCCGCACAGAGGCAACAACAGCAAACTTTGCACAAAGCAGTTCTCTGCACAGCTCTCGGGGGCCTCTCCCCAGGCAGGTGGCAACCAGCACCCCCCTTTTCCAGAGGGGAAAACTAAGAGGCAGAGAAATCTCAGGTGATTCCCGAGACTACGCAGCGGCTTACAACCAGAGTGCAACAGCCTCTGCCTCTTTTAATTTACTGTATTACCGTCCTATTTACAAGTAATTTTTCAGCACTCAAGTCCTGAACCTTGGTAGTCCCCCGTTTTCTAAGTCTTAAAGTCTTTTCAAAGTCTTAAAATCCGCCACGAGAGGGCAGCTCCTCCCCAGGAAATGCCGGAGCCGGGGGCTGGATCCTGCCGGGGAGCGCAGGGCGGGCTCTGAAGGGGTGGTTGTTCAACGAGCAGAAAGACACAAGCTTTCCCTTAGACTGTGCCTGGGTTGTGTGACCCCCAGGATGAATTTGGGGCTCAGAGTAGGGCTTGGCGCTTTCCAAGGTAACCCTCTCTCCCCAGGTGACAACACAGCAACACCTTGCCTTGTGGGATTTGCTGAAACTCCTTTTCATCACCTAGATCCCATTTGGGAAAATCCAAGAGACACAGTTTCTAAATCTCCGTCTGGGTGGTTTTAGTTTTGTAGTTTTGTTGCGGTTTTTTTTTGTTCATTTCTTTTAAACGGTTGAAAAATCCAAAATACATTTCATTTGCAAAATACGTGTATTTTTTAAAGTAGCTGTCATTGACATTCTCCATCTTATTTTTAGGTATTTAGACACTCGAAGCCCACCCAAATTCATGACCAGAGGGTAGATCTGTGAGGACTCAGGGCTTCTGGAGGGGGTCAAACCAGAGTCCTGCCCATTTTTGTTTAACGTTTATGTCTCAGGTAGGCATGGGCTGGTGCAGATGCAGTTAATCTCCATTACACAGTTCAGAAGCATCTGTTCACTGATGTGACAGGATCTAGAGGAGCTTTTCTATTCCTGCATGAGATCAGACATTCCGGGCCTAACAAGCTGGTAAATTGTGTATTGTCCCAGAAATGTATCACCATGGTCAGGAAAAGGAAGAAGATCAAAGCTGCCGGTGGCAGGTCATTCTGCAGGAGCTACAATGGGAAACATCCCACTCCTGGTGAAGGCTGATGGGGAATTGTTCTACTGAGCATAGTTTCATTAATGGGTTCTGGCAGGAAAGCAAAATTGATAAAAGTTAAAAAATATCTGTTTTTAAAACTTTCATCAATATTTTTCAGGTGCTGAATGTCATTCTGAGAAACCCTTTCCTCCAAGTGGTTACAGCACTCATCTGGAAGGCGGGAGACCTGGCACCCAAACTGGGCACCCAAACCCTCAGGTAAGTTCCTAAATACCTGACTGTCCTTCAGGTGCTCCCTGCTCCCTAGAATTCCACCAGGGTTTCAAGCAGGTTTAGTTTGTGTCTCAGTGCAAAGTGAAAGCATCCATCAAAAGTATTTCTGGCAAGGAGGATAACTTTATTCCTCTATAGCCACAAACTACTAAACAGATATGCATGAACAAAAATAAGGCAGAAAATCACAAGGGTCAGATTCTAAACAAAAGCCTGTACAATTAGAGCAGAATTTAGTTACTCTGTCAGAGATATATATATATAAACTCCCTGTTCCTAACCTCCTAGGTGGGGATGCTCCCATGCCCCACTCGTGCACACACAGTCTATTCAAGACAACAGCAGATGCACAGAAAGGAGTGAGGCCTGGGCTATTTGTTCATTTAAAAGGAGTACAACCAAAGGGACTGGGGCATCCCAAAGACAGCCTGCAGCACGCCCTCCCCTCCCACAAGGGGTTAGACACAGCCTCAGAGCATCAGGCTCACAAATGCCATCGTGACCCAAAATGAAGTTGTCCCTGTTAGGGAGCCAGAGCTGTGTACTTGTGCTGGCAGCAGAGAGCATGGTGTCCACCAGCCCTGGCTATGAAGATCAGCTTAGACAGGTGGCATTGCAGTGGCATTTGTGGACGGGCAGGCAGGCAGGGCCACTTTATCCCTTGTCACCCAGCACACAACACCCGCACAGAGGCAACAACAGCAAACTTTGCACAAAGCAGTTCTCTGCACAGCTCTCGGGGGCCTCTCCCCAGGCAGGTGGCAACCAGCACCCCCCTTTTCCAGAGGGGAAAACTAAGAGGCAGAGAAATCTCAGGTGATTCCCGAGACTACGCAGCGGCTTACAACCAGAGTGCAACAGCCTCTGCCTCTTTTAATTTACTGTATTACCGTCCTATTTACAAGTAATTTTTCAGCACTCAAGTCCTGAACCTTGGTAGTCCCCCGTTTTCTAAGTCTTAAAGTCTTTTCAAAGTCTTAAAATCCGCCACGAGAGGGCAGCTCCTCCCCAGGAAATGCCGGAGCCGGGGGCTGGATCCTGCCGGGGAGCGCAGGGCGGGCTCTGAAGGGGTGGTTGTTCAACGAGCAGAAAGACACAAGCTTTCCCTTAGACTGTGCCTGGGTTGTGTGACCCCCAGGATGAATTTGGGGCTCAGAGTAGGGCTTGGCGCTTTCCAAGGCAACCCTCTCTCCCCAGGTGACAACACAGCAACACCTTGCCTTGTGGGATTTGCTCAAACTCCTTTTCGTCACCTAGATCACATTTAGGAAAGTCCAAGAGACACAGTTTCTAAATCTCCATCTGGGTGGTTTTAGTTCTGTAGTTTTGTTGAGGTTTTTTTTGTTCATTTCTTTTAAACGGTTCAAAAATCCAAAATACATTTCATTTGCAAAATACGTGTATTTTTTAAAGTAGCTGTCATTGACATTGTCCATCTTATTTTTAGGTATTTAGACACTCGAAGCCCACCCAAATTCATGACCAGAGGGTAGATCTGTGAGGACTCAGGGCTTCTGGAGGGGATCAAACCAGAGTCCTGCCCATTTTTGTTTAACGTTTATGTCTCAGGTAGGCATGGGCTGGTGCAGATGCAGTTAATCTCCATTACACAGTTCAGAAGCATCTGTTCATTGATGGGATGGGATCTAGAAGAGCTTTTCTATTCCTGCATGAGATCAGACATTCCAGGCATAACAAGCTGGTAAATTGTGTATTGTCCCAGAAATGTATCACCATGGTCAGGAAAAGGAAGAAGATCAAAGCTGCCAGTAGCAGGTCACTCTGCAGGAGCTACAATGGGAAACATCCCACTCCTGGTGAAGGCTGATGGGGAATTGTTCTACTGAGCATAGTTTCATTAATGGGTTCTGGCAGGAAAGCAAAATTGATAAAAATTTTAAAAATAGCTGTTTTTAAAACTTTCATCAATATTTTTCAGGTGCTGAATGTCATTCTGAGAAACTCTTTCCTCCGAGTGGTTACAGCACCCATCTGGAAGGCGGGAGACCTGGCACCCAACTGGGCACCCAAACCCTCAGGTAAGTTCCTAAATACCTGACTGTCCTTCAGGTGCTCCCTGCTCCCTAGAATTCCACCAGGGTTTCAAGCAGGTTTAGTTTGCGTCTCAGTGCAAAGTGAAAGCATCCATCAAAAGTATTTCTGGCAAGGAGGATAACTTTATTCCTCTATAGCCACAACCTACTAAACAGATATGCATGAACAAAAATAAGGCAGAAAATCACAAGGGTCAGATTCTAAACAAAAGCCTGTACAATTAGAGCAGAATTTAGTTACTCTGTCAGAGATATATATATATAAACTCCCTGTTCCTAACCTCCTAGGTGGGGATGCTCCCATGCCCCACTCGTGCACACACAGTCTATTCAAGACAACAGCAGATGCACAGAAAGGAGTGAGGCCTGGGCTATTTGTTCATTTAAAAGGAGTACAACCAAAGGGACTGGGGCATCCCAAAGACAGCCTGCAGCACGCCCTCCCCTCCCACAAGCCCCACAGGCTGCTCTCCACCGGTCCAACGCACGGAGCCAACGTACCACCAAAGTAGGGCCTGAGGTATTTGTTGTATCCCATGGTGAGGTTCTCAAATCCGGGGAGGGAGGTTGTGTCTCCACTGCGCAAGTCGGGAACGTGACCCAGGGAGCACCTCCTGGGGACACAAACAGGGACCGTTAGGTGTGCCCGGGCGTGCTGGGCACATCTGGTGTGCAGCCACAGCTGCCTTGCCAGCTCCTGCTCAAACAAGCAAACAAACTGCATAAAACGGTTATTAAAAATAAGCAGATCATTGAAATCACAAGCACTCGCTCATATTCCTTATCTTGGCTGAATAATTGGCACCTTAAAGAGGGGGGAAAACAGCAAATTAACCTCAGCTGATAGCTACAGGTTTGCACACACAGTAGCTTAAAGATGGTCTTAAAATGTCCCAGACAAATGAAGCAAGGTCTGTATCTCACAAATCTTAATACTAATCTTAATACTAACCCGCAATCTCCCCTTCCCACCCCTCACATGCTCTCTATAAGGTACCCACATTTCTGTTTTCCTCCTGCTTGTGACAAATGGTGCTGACCAGCTTCTCCTCCTCCCTAATCACCAGTCCCCTAAAGAAGCTTTCAGCCTCGTGTGTCAGTGTCAGCAGCTCCCTACAGCTGCTGCCAGGAGTAAAACCTCTGGGCACACCGACGGGGAAGGTAAAGCACTGAGTGCTTCAGACACCATCAGAGCTCTGGTGGCTGCACCACCCCTAGAGCTGCTGTGCACACAGAGGCTTCAACTCTCATTTACAACGTCAAAATTCACGTTTTGGGGATGGACAATAAAGCTGGTACCTGGCATGGTGAGGCTCACAAGTCTGTACCATCACACAGGTGGCCAGGGAGACAGGGCTTTTGGACTGTAAAAGTTATGTTTTATGGTGCAGAGTCCCTGTGTGGTCTTGTGATCACTTGATGGAAATGTAAATGAGTGAGTCATTAAGAGTTTTGTCACTGGTTTGTGAAGGGCTGAAGGAGGTGCCTCATCTCTTCCCAGAGCCTCAGGGCCACAGTGTGTGCAGTAAGACCCTCAGCAAGACAGTTACTCAAAGCTCTGATGGGTCTTTGCCTTCTGTTCCCTGTGAAGCTGGGTCAGTGCTCCTTGGAGCTTTGCTGCAGGTTTTCAACCAAAAAGGACCCTACAGCAGAACCAAAGCATTTTGTGCACAGCATAAACATAAACCATTCGAGATATTTAGGAGTTGCAGGTCCAGGGAGGGCAATAACAGCTGGGAGTCCTGCAGGGACATTCCCATTTCTAGCAAAAACTGCAAACTATTCTGGTCCTGAACAGGAAATAAGAGGTTGCAGAGTTAATGGGCACACTGGGGCTCGGGGACCTGTGCGGGCTGCTCTCTCCTGTGCCACCCAGGTGTGCTGGGACGGGCTGGGTAACGAGGAGCAAAGCTTCCTTTTGACACACCTTAGTTACATGAAAGATAATTCAGATGTTCCCTGTAAAACAAAACAAACGCTTCCCTTACCTCTGGGTTGGAAGGAAAAGACACAGACTGAGGAAGCAAAAGTATCTGCACAACATCTCTGGAGGTTACTTCTGTATTTGCTCTGCTTGTCTGTGAAGAAAAAAAGAAACACAAAGTCTTGTGGGTTAAAAGTATTTTAAGGGAAGGGGACGGGGAAAAGAAATCCCACAGAGTGAGACCCACACACTGTGTGATGTTTTACGTTCCCAACACATAGTGGCTCCTGCCCTTTTTGATAGTATGTGTTGGTTTCAGCACCCTTCCTTCTATCTTAATGCCTTCCACATAAGACACTAGTGACAACAGAGATCCTCAAGTCCTTGACAGGGTCACCAAAATTTAGCTGTCACCTAATTTTAGAAAGGGCTTTTCTTCTTTCAGCACGGGATGGCGATTAGCAGATGAGAATGGCACAGTGGGAAGGGATTTGTGTTCCAGCAGTCGGACTCTGACACGAGTGAGACCCTGCCCACGTGTGACAGATTCAGCATCTCTCAGTCCCGGGCTCCGCTGACCGGCCCCGCAGAAAGGCCGCGTCTCCACGCTCCATTAGCTTGTACCTGGGATAAACACGTGCTATTAATAGCCGTGCTGGGGAGTCACCCAGCATGCTGGGGACCTGTGTGGGCTGCTCTCTCCTGTGCCACATCCCCTGCTGCACCCAGCTGTCCTGGGACGGGCTGGGTAACTGGGAGCACAGCTTCCTTTTGACCCACATTAGTTACATGAAACATAATTCAGATGTTCCCTGTAAAACAAAACAAACGCTTCCCTTACCTCTGGGTTGGAAGGAAAAGACACAGACTGAGGAAGCAAAAGTATCTGCACAACATCTCTGGAGGTTACTTCTGTATTTGCTCTGCTTGTCTGTGAAGAAAAAAAGAAACACAAAGTCTTGTGGGTTAAAAGTATTTTAAGGGAAGGGGACGGGGAAAAGAAATCCCACAGAGTGAGACCCACACACTGTGTGATGTTTTACGTTCCCAACACATAGTGGCTCCTGCCCTTTTCGATAGCTTGTGTTGGTTTCAGCACCATTCTTAGTCCCTTCCACATAAGACACTAGTGACAACGCAGGTCCTCAAGTCCTTGACAGGGTCACCAAATTTTAGCTACCGCCTCATTTTAGAAAGGGCTTTTCTTCTTTCAGCACGGGATGGCGATTAGCAGATGAGAATGGCACAGTGGGAAGGGATTTGTGTTCCAGCAGTCGGACTCTGACACGAGTGAGACCCTGCCCACGTGTGACAGATTCAGCATCTCTCAGTCCCGGGCTCCGCTGACCGGCCCCGCAGAAAGGCCGCGTCTCCACGCTCCATTAGCTTGTACCTGGGATAAACACGTGCTATTAATAGCCGTGCTGGGGAGTCACCCAGCATGCAGTACAGGATGAAATCATCCCGCTTTAAATGGGTTTCGTTGACTTTTCTGGGAGCGGAACCAAATCTTGGCTCCTGGCCCCAGACTCCCAGGGGCTGGTGCTGGCCCTGGAGCAGGTGCCACCACGGGCAACTCTCAACCAAGCACTGCTCTGCTCTGCCCTGTGGCATCCCACCTGGAATGCCTTCTCGTGGGCACAGGGACAGCGCTCTGCAGGGTGGGCTGGGGGGCACGGCTGCCACAGCTGCCCAGGGGACACCCTCACCCAGCCATCGTCAGCCTGAGCTGGAGACACAACACCTCTCCACCTGCTTGAAGTGTACCCCATGTGTCAAGAGTTTTCCCTGCAGATACCGGCAAGGCAGCATCATTTTGGGATGGATATGAGGTTTCCTCTTTATTATACCAATACAAATTGGGAGTGACTACTCGAATCGTTAGTCCCTGCGCCTCGACAAGATCCCACCTTCAGATTCAGTGTCTTTCTCATCATGAACAGCAGAGTTAGGGCCTCAACTTCAAATCTGTCGGATCCACCGAAACCCAAATATCAGGAATTTGCTGCTTGGCTTAGATTCTTCCTGGGGTAGTTCACCAGAGTGCACTCTGCCTTCTCGGCCAGTCGTACAGCTCTGGTGCTGTGCCATGGACAGCAGGGTTCCAGGCAAGGAGAACATCTTGGCTCAGACAGAGCCACTAAAAACACCTCAACATTCAAGTACCACAAATGCAGGGCATCCCACTGGAGAAAGGATATTTTTAAAAATAAAATATACTCTATTATCTGTCCAAAATCTGAATTTCTAACAAGGCTTTGCAATTCTAGCTCTTTCTCTGAACGTGGTGTTCAGATGTTTCCAGGCATTATGGAGTGATCCTCATCATAAGGTGATCCAACAGGGCTACAATCACTGACCCGCTCACTGCAATGTTAGACCACAATTCTCATAGCAAAGGAGGAGGATGAGTGCAGGCAGTTTAGAGAAGAGCTTCAAGGAAGAAAGGATAATTCTAGAAATTAGCATTTAATTAAAGTATGAGAATTCATGGACTTCAGCTGAGGAACAGCCCCTTATGAGCATCTGTTTCACAGAGGGATGGTGGGTGCTGGCATTTTGGCGCAATGGAGTAAGTTTCTAAGCAGTTTCATTCTATCTGATCCTAGGTACTAAGACCTTATTTTGAAAAAAGCAAACCAATTCTATTTATTTTGATGACTGACCTTTTATGAAGCAAAAAGCCTCCTTGGGCTAAGACCTTATTTTGAAAAAAGCAAACCTAATTCTATTTATTTTGATGACTGACTAATGGATGGAGACCTTTTATGAAGCAAAAAGCCTCCTTGGGACCCTGTCGTGTCTTCAGTCAATGGAAGGGAAGGTGCTACTGCTGTACGGTGAAGTTGAAACAAACCAGCTTAGATAAATGTACAGCTGCTGCTGCCACACACCTGAGTGAACTACACAGTCTAAATTTCCCTACAACTCTGCTAATTCTTTGCAAAACCAGGAAAATGTTTTTTTCCTCCCTTAGAGGGTGGCTGTGAAGGTAATAAATACATCAAAGATGGTGAGGCTGCGGAAGGGGGATCTGTAAGTACCAAATGGAGCTAGAAACCAGGCCTACCAAAGTGCTCACGGGCAGGAAAAGGTGACACCAGTCCCCAGAGCCAAATAACCAACAAACCTCAAACACTGGTTCATCTGGATGTTCCCTGTGGGGAGGGAAAGCAGGGCCGGGCCATAGCAGGAGAGCAGCAGTCAGGAAGGCAGCACTAGTACAGCTGGTGGGGAGGTGCTGCTGGAGCCAAAGTTCTATAAAAATCATTATGTAGACTCAGAGATAATGAAAACCTCAAGAATATAGCACTTACTCAGCTGTGTGTTCTCCCTATGGGCTGTGAAAATCATACAAAGATTCAAATACTACAGTAAAATAGATCCAACTAGAGTCCTCTGTGGAAGCCTGTGTCCACTTCCAGAGAATTTCACGAAATAAGGCTTCTTTACGCCGAGCAACAGCAGCCATGTCTGCCCTACAGCTCCGCCTCTGCTTCCTCACGCTGCTTTATTCCCCTCTGAGGGGTGGTAGGAATGAAAACACAAAAGGAGGAAAAATCACCTGAAGGGCCCTAAGTGGTACCTGGGCTCCTGCACACCCCTGCTGGGGTACCCCCACCCCCTGGCAGCCCTGAGCCACAGGGGAGGCCGGCAGGAACTGCTGCCCTCCTGCCTCACCTCCCACCTCACTTCTGTCTTGTGTCTCACTGCACAGAGCAAAAAAGGAGCATGTTCTCCTAACCTTCTACCAGCTGCTGGCATCCCAACACCAGACACAGGAGCATTTATGAGAATCCAAAAAGCCACTGGAGGACCAAACCCACCTGAGCAGGGTACTAAGCTTCAGATAGTAACTCAGAGGGTCAGATTTTACTAGTTGATGTGATGGGATCTAGAAGAGCTTTTCTATTCCTGCATGAGATCAGACATTCCAGGCATAACAAGCTGGTAAATTGTGTATTGTCCCAGAAATGTATCACCATGGTCAGGAAAAGGAAGAAGATCAAAGCTGCCAGTAGCAGGTCACTCTGCAGGAGCTACAATGGGAAACATCCCACTCCTGGTGAAGGCTGATGGGGAATTGTTCTACTGAGCATAGTTTCATTAATGGGTTCTGGCAGGAAAGCAAAATTGATAAAAATTTTAAAAATAGCTGTTTTTAAAACTTTCATCAATATTTTTCAGGTGCTGAATGTCATTCTGAGAAACTCTTTCCTCCGAGTGGTTACAGCACCCATCTGGAAGGCGGGAGACCTGGCACCCAACTGGGCACCCAAACCCTCAGGTAAGTTCCTAAATACCTGACTGTCCTTCAGGTGCTCCCTGCTCCCTAGAATTCCACCAGGGTTTCAAGCAGGTTTAGTTTGCGTCTCAGTGCAAAGTGAAAGCATCCATCAAAAGTATTTCTGGCAAGGAGGATAACTTTATTCCTCTATAGCCACAACCTACTAAACAGATATGCATGAACAAAAATAAGGCAGAAAATCACAAGGGTCAGATTCTAAACAAAAGCCTGTACAATTAGAGCAGAATTTAGTTACTCTGTCAGAGATATATATATATAAACTCCCTGTTCCTAACCTCCTAGGTGGGGATGCTCCCATGCCCCACTCGTGCACACACAGTCTATTCAAGACAACAGCAGATGCACAGAAAGGAGTGAGGCCTGGGCTATTTGTTCATTTAAAAGGAGTACAACCAAAGGGACTGGGGCATCCCAAAGACAGCCTGCAGCACGCCCTCCCCTCCCACAAGCCCCACAGGCTGCTCTCCACCGGTCCAACGCACGGAGCCAACGTACCACCAAAGTAGGGCCTGAGGTATTTGTTGTATCCCATGGTGAGGTTCTCAAATCCGGGGAGGGAGGTTGTGTCTCCACTGCGCAAGTCGGGAACGTGACCCAGGGAGCACCTCCTGGGGACACAAACAGGGACCGTTAGGTGTGCCCGGGCGTGCTGGGCACATCTGGTGTGCAGCCACAGCTGCCTTGCCAGCTCCTGCTCAAACAAGCAAACAAACTGCATAAAACGGTTATTAAAAATAAGCAGATCATTGAAATCACAAGCACTCGCTCATATTCCTTATCTTGGCTGAATAATTGGCACCTTAAAGAGGGGGGAAAACAGCAAATTAACCTCAGCTGATAGCTACAGGTTTGCACACACAGTAGCTTAAAGATGGTCTTAAAATGTCCCAGACAAATGAAGCAAGGTCTGTATCTCACAAATCTTAATACTAATCTTAATACTAACCCGCAATCTCCCCTTCCCACCCCTCACATGCTCTCTATAAGGTACCCACATTTCTGTTTTCCTCCTGCTTGTGACAAATGGTGCTGACCAGCTTCTCCTCCTCCCTAATCACCAGTCCCCTAAAGAAGCTTTCAGCCTCGTGTGTCAGTGTCAGCAGCTCCCTACAGCTGCTGCCAGGAGTAAAACCTCTGGGCACACCGACGGGGAAGGTAAAGCACTGAGTGCTTCAGACACCATCAGAGCTCTGGTGGCTGCACCACCCCTAGAGCTGCTGTGCACACAGAGGCTTCAACTCTCATTTACAACGTCAAAATTCACGTTTTGGGGATGGACAATAAAGCTGGTACCTGGCATGGTGAGGCTCACAAGTCTGTACCATCACACAGGTGGCCAGGGAGACAGGGCTTTTGGACTGTAAAAGTTATGTTTTATGGTGCAGAGTCCCTGTGTGGTCTTGTGATCACTTGATGGAAATGTAAATGAGTGAGTCATTAAGAGTTTTGTCACTGGTTTGTGAAGGGCTGAAGGAGGTGCCTCATCTCTTCCCAGAGCCTCAGGGCCACAGTGTGTGCAGTAAGACCCTCAGCAAGACAGTTACTCAAAGCTCTGATGGGTCTTTGCCTTCTGTTCCCTGTGAAGCTGGGTCAGTGCTCCTTGGAGCTTTGCTGCAGGTTTTCAACCAAAAAGGACCCTACAGCAGAACCAAAGCATTTTGTGCACAGCATAAACATAAACCATTCGAGATATTTAGGAGTTGCAGGTCCAGGGAGGGCAATAACAGCTGGGAGTCCTGCAGGGACATTCCCATTTCTAGCAAAAACTGCAAACTATTCTGGTCCTGAACAGGAAATAAGAGGTTGCAGAGTTAATGGGCACACTGGGGCTCGGGGACCTGTGCGGGCTGCTCTCTCCTGTGCCACCCAGGTGTGCTGGGACGGGCTGGGTAACGAGGAGCAAAGCTTCCTTTTGACACACCTTAGTTACATGAAAGATAATTCAGATGTTCCCTGTAAAACAAAACAAATGCTTCCCTTACCTCTGGGTTGGAAGGAAAAGACACAGACTGAGGAAGCAAAAGTATCTGCACAACATCTCTGGAGGTTACTTCTGTATTTGCTCTGCTTGTCTGTGAAGAAAAAAAGAAACACAAAGTCTTGTGGGTTAAAAGTATTTTAAGGGAAGGGGACGGGGAAAAGAAATCCCACAGAGTGAGACCCACACACTGTGTGATGTTTTACGTTCCCAACACATAGTGGCTCCTGCCCTTTTTGATAGCATGTGTTGGTTTCAGCACCCTTCCTTCTATCTTAATGCCTTCCACATAAGACACTAGTGACAACAGAGATCCTCAAGTCCTTGACAGGGTCACCAAAATTTAGCTGTCACCTAATTTTAGAAAGGGCTTTTCTTCTTTCAGCACGGGATGGCGATTAGCAGATGAGAATGGCACAGTGGGAAGGGATTTGTGTTCCAGCAGTCGGACTCTGACACGAGTGAGACCCTGCCCACGTGTGACAGATTCAGCATCTCTCAGTCCCGGGCTCCGCTGACCGGCCCCGCAGAAAGGCCGCGTCTCCACGCTCCATTAGCTTGTACCTGGGATAAACACGTGCTATTAATAGCCGTGCTGGGGAGTCACCCAGCATGCAGTACAGGATGAAATCATCCCGCTTTAAATGGGTTTCGTTGACTTTTCTGGGAGCGGAACCAAATCTTGGCTCCTGGCCCCAGACTCCCAGGGGCTGGTGCTGGCCCTGGAGCAGGTGCCACCACGGGCAACTCTCAACCAAGCACTGCTCTGCTCTGCCCTGTGGCATCCCACCTGGAATGCCTTCTCGTGGGCACAGGGACAGCGCTCTGCAGGGTGGGCTGGGGGGCACGGCTGCCACAGCTGCCCAGGGGACACCCTCACCCAGCCATCGTCCATCTGAGCTGGAGACACAACACCTCTCCACCTGCTTGAAGTGTACCCCATGTGTCAAGAGTTTTCCCTGCAGATACCGGCAAGGCAGCATCATTTTGGGATGGATATGAGGTTTCCTCTTTATTATACCAATACAAATTGGGAGTGACTACTCGAATCATTAGTCCCTGCGCCTCGACAAGATCCCACCTTCAGATTCAGTGTCTTTCTCATCATGAACAGCAGAGTTAGGGCCTCAACTTCAAATCTGTCGGATCCACCGAAACCCAAATATCAGGAATTTGCTGCTTGGCTTAGATTCTTCCTGGGGTAGTTCACCAGAGTGCACTCTGCCTTCTCGGCCAGTCGTACAGCTCTGGTGCTGTGCCATGGACAGCAGGGTTCCAGGCAAGGAGAACATCTTGGCTCAGACAGAGCCACTAAAAACACCTCAACATTCAAGTACCACAAATGCAGGGCATCCCACTGGAGAAAGGATATTTTTAAAAATAAAATATACTCTATTATCTGTCCAAAATCTGAATTCCTAACAAGGCTTTGCAATTCTAGCTCTTTCTCTGAACATGGTGTTCAGATGTTTCCAGGCATTATGGAGTGATCCTCATCATAAGGTGATCCAACAGGGCTACAATCACTGACCCGCTCACTGCAATGTTAGACCACAATTCTCATAGCAAAGGAGGAGGATGAGTGCAGGCAGTTCAAAGAAGAGCTTCGAGGAAGAAAGGATAATTCTAGAAATTAGCATTTAATTAAAGTATGAGAATTCATGGACTTCAGCTGAGGAACAGCCCCTTATGAGCATCTGTTTCACAGAGGGATGGTGGGTGCTGGCATTTTGGCGCAATGGAGTAAGTTTCTAAGCAGTTTCATTCTATCTGATCCTAGGTACTAAGACCTTATTTTGAAAAAAGCAAACCAATTCTATTTATTTTGATGACTGACCTTTTATGAAGCAAAAAGCCTCCTTGGGACCCTGTCGTGTCTTCAGTCAATGGAAGGGAAGGTGCTACTGCTGTACGGTGAAGTTGAAACAAACCAGCTTAGATAAATGTACAGCTGCTGCTGCCACACACCTGAGTGAACTACACAGTCTAAATTTCCCTACAACTCTGCTAATTCTTTGCAAAACCAGGAAAATGTTTTTTTCCTCCCTTAGAGGGTGGCTGTGAAGGTAATAAATACATCAAAGATGGTGAGGCTGCGGAAGGGGGATCTGTAAGTACCAAATGGAGCTAGAAACCAGGCCTACCAAAGTGCTCACGGGCAGGAAAAGGTGACACCAGTCCCCAGAGCCAAATAACCAACAAACCTCAAACACTGGTTCATCTGGATGTTCCCTGTGGGGAGGGAAAGCAGGGCCGGGCCATAGCAGGAGAGCAGCAGTCAGGAAGGCAGCACTAGTACAGCTGGTGGGGAGGTGCTGCTGGAGCCAAAGTTCTATAAAAATCATTATGTAGACTCAGAGATAATGAAAACCTCAAGAATATAGCACTTACTCAGCTGTGTGTTCTCCCTATGGGCTGTGAAAATCATACAAAGATTCAAATACTACAGTAAAATAGATCCAACTAGAGTCCTCTGTGGAAGCCTGTGTCCACTTCCAGAGAATTTCACGAAATAAGGCTTCTTTACGCCGAGCAACAGCAGCCATGTCTGCCCTACAGCTCCGCCTCTGCTTCCTCACGCTGCTTTATTCCCCTCTGAGGGGTGGTAGGAATGAAAACACAAAAGGAGGAAAAATCACCTGAAGGGCCCTAAGTGGTACCCGGGCTCCTGTGCACCCCTGCTGGGGTACCCCCACCCCCTGGCAGCCCTGAGCCACAGGGGAGGCCGGCAGGAACTGCTGCCCTCCTGCCTCACCTCCCACCTCACTTCTGTCTTGTGTCTCACTGCACAGAGCAAAAAAGGAGCATGTTCTCCTAACCTTCTACCAGCTGCTGGCATCCCAACACCAGACACAGGAGCATTTATGAGAATCCAAAAAGCCACTGGAGGACCAAACCCACCTGAGCAGGGTACTAAGCTTCAGATAGTAACTCAGAGGGTCAGATTTTACTAGAGCCCAAGCGCTATGACTGCGGAACACACCACACGTGGTACCAGCCACCAGTTGCCAAATGCAATTCCAAAATGATGAAAAGAGGCAAAGAGCATCATATGCCCCAGGATCAGACTTCACTGGCTTTGCCAAAATGTCACTTCAAGGTCACCGTATTTGTTTATCTAAAGAGGTTTTGAGTGATTCAAGAGAGATCTCATCTGTCTTCCCTTTTGTAAGGTTTCTTTTCCCCCTGCCCTGGCTGAACCATGAGCACTTTTCTGATCTTGAAAGACAGTAACTTTCCTAAATACCTGACTGTCCTTCAGGTGCTCCCTGCTCCCTAGAATTCCACCAGGGTTTCAAGCAGGTTTAGTTTGCGTCTCAGTGCAAAGTGAAAGCATCCATCAAAAGTATTTCTGGCAAGGAGGATAACTTTATTCCTCTATAGCCACAACCTACTAAACAGATATGCATGAACAAAAATAAGGCAGAAAATCACAAGGGTCAGATTCTAAACAAAAGCCTGTACAATTAGAGCAGAATTTAGTTACTCTGTCAGAGATATATATATATAAACTCCCTGTTCCTAACCTCCTAGGTGGGGATGCTCCCATGCCCCACTCGTGCACACACAGTCTATTCAAGACAACAGCAGATGCACAGAAAGGAGTGAGGCCTGGGCTATTTGTTCATTTAAAAGGAGTACAACCAAAGGGACTGGGGCATCCCAAAGACAGCCTGCAGCACGCCCTCCCCTCCCACAAGCCCCACAGGCTGCTCTCCACCGGTCCAACGCACGGAGCCAACGTACCACCAAAGTAGGGCCTGAGGTATTTGTTGTATCCCATGGTGAGGTTCTCAAATCCGGGGAGGGAGGTTGTGTCTCCACTGCGCAAGTCGGGAACGTGACCCAGGGAGCACCTCCTGGGGACACAAACAGGGACCGTTAGGTGTGCCCGGGCGTGCTGGGCACATCTGGGGTGCAGCCACAGCTGCCTTGCCAGCTCCTGCTCAAACAAGCAAACAAACTGCATAAAACGGTTATTAAAAATAAGCAGATCATTGAAATCACAAGCACTCGCTCATATTCCTTATCTTGGCTGAATAATTGGCACCTTAAAGAGGGGGGAAAACAGCAAATTAACCTCAGCTGATAGCTACAGGTTTGCACACACAGTAGCTTAAAGATGGTCTTAAAATGTCCCAGACAAATGAAGCAAGGTCTGTATCTCACAAATCTTAATACTAATCTTAATACTAACCCGCAATCTCCCCTTCCCACCCCTCACATGCTCTCTATAAGGTACCCACATTTCTGTTTTCCTCCTGCTTGTGACAAATGGTGCTGACCAGCTTCTCCTCCTCCCTAATCACCAGTCCCCTAAAGAAGCTTTCAGCCTCGTGTGTCAGTGTCAGCAGCTCCCTACAGCTGCTGCCAGGAGTAAAACCTCTGGGCACACCGACGGGGAAGGTAAAGCACTGAGTGCTTCAGACACCATCAGAGCTCTGGTGGCTGCACCACCCCTAGAGCTGCTGTGCACACAGAGGCTTCAACTCTCATTTACAACGTCAAAATTCACGTTTTGGGGATGGACAATAAAGCTGGTACCTGGCATGGTGAGGCTCACAAGTCTGTACCATCACACAGGTGGCCAGGGAGACAGGGCTTTTGGACTGTAAAAGTTATGTTTTATGGTGCAGAGTCCCTGTGTGGTCTTGTGATCACTTGATGGAAATGTAAATGAGTGAGTCATTAAGAGTTTTGTCACTGGTTTGTGAAGGGCTGAAGGAGGTGCCTCATCTCTTCCCAGAGCCTCAGGGCCACAGTGTGTGCAGTAAGACCCTCAGCAAGACAGTTACTCAAAGCTCTGATGGGTCTTTGCCTTCTGTTCCCTGTGAAGCTGGGTCAGTGCTCCTTGGAGCTTTGCTGCAGGTTTTCAACCAAAAAGGACCCTACAGCAGAACCAAAGCATTTTGTGCACAGCATAAACATAAACCATTCGAGATATTTAGGAGTTGCAGGTCCAGGGAGGGCAATAACAGCTGGGAGTCCTGCAGGGACATTCCCATTTCTAGCAAAAACTGCAAACTATTCTGGTCCTGAACAGGAAATAAGAGGTTGCAGAGTTAATGGGCACACTGGGGCTCGGGGACCTGTGCGGGCTGCTCTCTCCTGTGCCACCCAGGTGTGCTGGGACGGGCTGGGTAACGAGGAGCAAAGCTTCCTTTTGACACACCTTAGTTACATGAAAGATAATTCAGATGTTCCCTGTAAAACAAAACAAATGCTTCCCTTACCTCTGGGTTGGAAGGAAAAGACACAGACTGAGGAAGCAAAAGTATCTGCACAACATCTCTGGAGGTTACTTCTGTATTTGCTCTGCTTGTCTGTGAAGAAAAAAAGAAACACAAAGTCTTGTGGGTTAAAAGTATTTTAAGGGAAGGGGACGGGGAAAAGAAATCCCACAGAGTGAGACCCACACACTGTGTGATGTTTTACGTTCCCAACACATAGTGGCTCCTGCCCTTTTTGATAGCATGTGTTGGTTTCAGCACCCTTCCTTCTATCTTAATGCCTTCCACATAAGACACTAGTGACAACAGAGATCCTCAAGTCCTTGACAGGGTCACCAAAATTTAGCTGTCACCTAATTTTAGAAAGGGCTTTTCTTCTTTCAGCACGGGATGGCGATTAGCAGATGAGAATGGCACAGTGGGAAGGGATTTGTGTTCCAGCAGTCGGACTCTGACACGAGTGAGACCCTGCCCACGTGTGACAGATTCAGCATCTCTCAGTCCCGGGCTCCGCTGACCGGCCCCGCAGAAAGGCCGCGTCTCCACGCTCCATTAGCTTGTACCTGGGATAAACACGTGCTATTAATAGCCGTGCTGGGGAGTCACCCAGCATGCAGTACAGGATGAAATCATCCCGCTTTAAATGGGTTTCGTTGACTTTTCTGGGAGCGGAACCAAATCTTGGCTCCTGGCCCCAGACTCCCAGGGGCTGGTGCTGGCCCTGGAGCAGGTGCCACCACGGGCAACTCTCAACCAAGCACTGCTCTGCTCTGCCCTGTGGCATCCCACCTGGAATGCCTTCTCGTGGGCACAGGGACAGCGCTCTGCAGGGTGGGCTGGGGGGCACGGCTGCCACAGCTGCCCAGGGGACACCCTCACCCAGCCATCGTCCATCTGAGCTGGAGACACAACACCTCTCCACCTGCTTGAAGTGTACCCCATGTGTCAAGAGTTTTCCCTGCAGATACCGGCAAGGCAGCATCATTTTGGGATGGATATGAGGTTTCCTCTTTATTATACCAATACAAATTGGGAGTGACTACTCGAATCATTAGTCCCTGCGCCTCGACAAGATCCCACCTTCAGATTCAGTGTCTTTCTCATCATGAACAGCAGAGTTAGGGCCTCAACTTCAAATCTGTCGGATCCACCGAAACCCAAATATCAGGAATTTGCTGCTTGGCTTAGATTCTTCCTGGGGTAGTTCACCAGAGTGCACTCTGCCTTCTCGGCCAGTCGTACAGCTCTGGTGCTGTGCCATGGACAGCAGGGTTCCAGGCAAGGAGAACATCTTGGCTCAGACAGAGCCACTAAAAACACCTCAACATTCAAGTACCACAAATGCAGGGCATCCCACTGGAGAAAGGATATTTTTAAAAATAAAATATACTCTATTATCTGTCCAAAATCTGAATTCCTAACAAGGCTTTGCAATTCTAGCTCTTTCTCTGAACATGGTGTTCAGATGTTTCCAGGCATTATGGAGTGATCCTCATCATAAGGTGATCCAACAGGGCTACAATCACTGACCCGCTCACTGCAATGTTAGACCACAATTCTCATAGCAAAGGAGGAGGATGAGTGCAGGCAGTTCAAAGAAGAGCTTCGAGGAAGAAAGGATAATTCTAGAAATTAGCATTTAATTAAAGTATGAGAATTCATGGACTTCAGCTGAGGAACAGCCCCTTATGAGCATCTGTTTCACAGAGGGATGGTGGGTGCTGGCATTTTGGCGCAATGGAGTAAGTTTCTAAGCAGTTTCATTCTATCTGATCCTAGGTACTAAGACCTTATTTTGAAAAAAGCAAACCAATTCTATTTATTTTGATGACTGACCTTTTATGAAGCAAAAAGCCTCCTTGGGACCCTGTCGTGTCTTCAGTCAATGGAAGGGAAGGTGCTACTGCTGTACGGTGAAGTTGAAACAAACCAGCTTAGATAAATGTACAGCTGCTGCTGCCACACACCTGAGTGAACTACACAGTCTAAATTTCCCTACAACTCTGCTAATTCTTTGCAAAACCAGGAAAATGTTTTTTTCCTCCCTTAGAGGGTGGCTGTGAAGGTAATAAATACATCAAAGATGGTGAGGCTGCGGAAGGGGGATCTGTAAGTACCAAATGGAGCTAGAAACCAGGCCTACCAAAGTGCTCACGGGCAGGAAAAGGTGACACCAGTCCCCAGAGCCAAATAACCAACAAACCTCAAACACTGGTTCATCTGGATGTTCCCTGTGGGGAGGGAAAGCAGGGCCGGGCCATAGCAGGAGAGCAGCAGTCAGGAAGGCAGCACTAGTACAGCTGGTGGGGAGGTGCTGCTGGAGCCAAAGTTCTATAAAAATCATTATGTAGACTCAGAGATAATGAAAACCTCAAGAATATAGCACTTACTCAGCTGTGTGTTCTCCCTATGGGCTGTGAAAATCATACAAAGATTCAAATACTACAGTAAAATAGATCCAACTAGAGTCCTCTGTGGAAGCCTGTGTCCACTTCCAGAGAATTTCACGAAATAAGGCTTCTTTACGCCGAGCAACAGCAGCCATGTCTGCCCTACAGCTCCGCCTCTGCTTCCTCACGCTGCTTTATTCCCCTCTGAGGGGTGGTAGGAATGAAAACACAAAAGGAGGAAAAATCACCTGAAGGGCCCTAAGTGGTACCTGGGCTCCTGCACACCCCTGCTGGGGTACCCCCACCCCCTGGCAGCCCTGAGCCACAGGGGAGGCCGGCAGGAACTGCTGCCCTCCTGCCTCACCTCCCACCTCACTTCTGTCTTGTGTCTCACTGCACAGAGCAAAAAAGGAGCATGTTCTCCTAACCTTCTACCAGCTGCTGGCATCCCAACACCAGACACAGGAGCATTTATGAGAATCCAAAAAGCCACTGGAGGACCAAACCCACCTGAGCAGGGTACTAAGCTTCAGATAGTAACTCAGAGGGTCAGATTTTACTAGAGCCCAAGCGCTATGACTGCGGAACACACCACACGTGGTACCAGGCACCAGTTGCCAAATGCAATTCCAAAATGATGAAAAGAGGCAAAGAGCATCATATGCCCCAGGATCAGACTTCACTGGCTTTGCCAAAATGTCACTTCAAGGTCACCGTATTTGTTTATCTAAAGAGGTTTTGAGTGATTCAAGAGAGATCTCATCTGTCTTCCCTTTTGTAAGGTTTCTTTTCCCCCTGCCCTGGCTGAACCATGAGCACTTTTCTGATCTTGAAAGACAGTAACTTTGGGGATGTGCGTGTGCAGGGGATTTGGGGATGAAAGGTTCATGGCACCACAGCTGCTGCGAAAGAGCTGGGGATTCCGAGCATTTATTGTGAGAGCCATTCAAATTGCTGACCAAACAAATCATTAAAGGCTTTCAAGTTCATCTAAAATTATTTCCTATTATTTCATATTAAATTATTTCATCTCAATTTCCTGAACTTTAACTTGAATTATTTTTTTTTTATTTTAAAGCTTGTTCTTCCCAGAAAAAATATTTCATTGCTATGTTTTTATTTTTTGACTATTGAAAATCTCTTTTGGCAGGCCAGGAGATAACTTGAAGCAACTGCAAGGAAGAGAACGGAGTGAACAGCAGGGAAACAGTTTTTTGTAACATTGTTATACTACCCACTTTACTGAAAACTTGAGCCATTTCACACTGAAATCAATTTATACAGAACAAATCCCGTTATTACAGAACTGAAGAGCCAGTGGGACCCTGTCACACGTCAGCAGGTTCAGGAGCTCCCTCCTCGGCTGGTGAGGACATCAGGGGCCGATGGAGGAAAAGGGGATGGGACAACCTGGAAGCAGCACCTGTGCCAGCAGGTGGGTAATACAGAAATTAGGTGTTTCTCATCTTTTACCTTCAAAAATTTATTTTCTTGCTCATAATATTTTGTGACTAAAACAAGAAATTGCGAAAAGACTTCAAGTCTGTTAAGTAAGAGAAGGTAAAACAAAGCACGTAACTTTGGGTTGAAAGGAATGTCTCCTATTGACTGCAGTCTTTCATGGTTTTGTGTTCTGTCAAATCCTCCCTCAGTTTCTGTTTGGGTTGGAACTGAGCCTTTTCCTGCCCTGCTCCTTTCCCTGCGTGACAAAATCTGAATTCAGGCAGGTTGTTTAACAACTTGGCCAAGCCTAGAAGGCCATCGCTGGCCCACGGTTGCCGGGAAGAGCAGGAGGTGCGTGTCAGAGCAAAGGGATTCTTTCCATCCACGTCACTGTCGTTACATCACATGAAGAATCACCTCTCACTGGCAAAAGCCTCAGGCGCTGCCGAGGTGAGTCCTGGGGCTGCAGGGCTTGGAGCAGCCTGGGCTGGTGGGAGGTGTCCCTGCCCAGGGCAGGGGGTGGCACTGGATGGGCGGTAAGGTCCCTTCCAACCCAACCCATTCCATGGTTCTAATTTCATATGTGCTGGTACCACGAGTGGCAACACATTTATACACATGGGTGTTGTACATGGCATTACTCTTAGCATGAGGGAGGGGAACCAGGCCTGTTATTTACATGACACCCACAGACTGCAGGCCCCATTCCTGCCTGTCTTATTCCAATTAAACTCCAAAACTCCAAGATACAAGCAGGGTTTACCTAAAATTAGAATCAGCCCTTATGTAAGAATGTGAAAACCATGCCCGAGTAATGCATTTCTGTTTTCATGATGTAAACTCTCATCCCTCAAGCTGCTTGTGGGAAGTGGCAGCTTGTGCTCACACCTCTGCCCACCCAACGTGGCACACACGCTGCCTGCA
The DNA here is from genome assembly GCF_001431845.1 of Calidris pugnax. Classification (NCBI taxonomy): domain Eukaryota; kingdom Metazoa; phylum Chordata; class Aves; order Charadriiformes; family Scolopacidae; genus Calidris; species Calidris pugnax. The sequence goes on from NW_015090893.1 coordinate 965,407, forward strand.
GCTTGCAGGGCTCGGCTCTTTAAATACGTTCAGAAAGTCTTAAATGATATCAAAATCGAGGTTTCTGAGATTTACTTACGTGAAATAAGTTCTTCCTTCAAAATGTCAAGTTTGGCTTCTGTTCGGTCAATCAATTTGCTCTGTGTGAGCAAGGATAACGTACATAAAATTTATAAATAATTACGGTTTCATACAGAAATCAGGCAGCTCCTTTTCTCCTGCAGTAGAAACTTCACTCTAGCTCTGATCTCGACTTGCCTGCGCCTGTCCCTCTCCTGCGGCTGCGGATCCCTCAGCTCTCAGCTGTCTCTGCTCCGTCCCCTGGGGCCGTTCCGCCTTCATTCCCTGGGCAGCCCTGCCCCTGGCTGCGGGCAGGGACCCAGCGCTGGGCGCAGGAGCTCCATCCTCCCTGGGGGCAGCAGCTCACTGCTTTCTCTGGCTCTGCTCTCTCCTGTAACCCTATATATAGGGTCCCTCCCCCCTCGGCGGCTCTGCTCGCCCAGTCTCCTCCATTGTGTGTGTGCAGGTATTTCACGGGAGACATAATTACTCTGGCTCCTACGGGCTGAGACGAGCAGGGACAGGATTAAGTCCCTCCCGGGGCACAGCACCCCGAGTACCTTCCGAACAGCACGTGCGAGGAGGAGGATAATGACTGTAGGTGCTCGTTAGGTTAATGGTGAATAAAGCACAGGTGGTTTGCTGGGGAGCAAACAGAGCGCTCTGCTCAGTTCTGGGTGTGCTGGAGCAGGAAATGGGAAATAAACCGGAATTATTATGGGAAGATTCTCACGTGAGCAGAATTTGGAAAGAATGAGAGCGTGACGTTTAGTAGAAAGGAACCGGAGGGGCACAAAGCTAAAATAAAGGAATACAGAGAGAAAATACATCAGACAGCTGGTTTCTGATTTTTCTCGCGTTCTGTGAGCCCAAGGGCACGGTGGACACACCAAAAGGCTGCAGCAGCCACAAAATCCACAGTGAACATGCGGAATGTTCCTTCCAGGCAACAGGTAAATGTAAAATAAGAAACCCACAGCTGCCCTGGGTAATGTGGGATTGCTTTCCTTGCTCACCTTTGGTGGCCATGACCAAGGGAGCTGTTTCCCTGCAGCACCGAGGGCTGGTGCCACCGCAGGGTTCTCCGTGCCATCCCCTGGAGCGCGTTGAGGGCGCGTTGAGGGCCGACCCACGGGGCTGTTAGGAAGGAGTGTGATTTAGTTGGGCAATTGGTCCGTGCCCCAGCCTGCCCCGCCAGCAGGAGAAGCCAGAGGGACTGGCTGACCTCTCCGAGCAGGACTTGGTCTTCCTCCTCACGGAGCATCTCCCTGCGTGGCACAGAGGGGTGCCGGGGCATGCCAACCTCAGCAGCACCTTGCCCGGGGAGGGGAAGGACCCAGCGTGGGTGAAGGGGGGTGAAGGATGAATAGAGCTGCCAGTGACTGGCTAATTGAGGGCTTGCCAACGCTCTGACAAATGAGCATGTAAGAAAAAAATATCAGCTGGGGCCCCGAGGAGCACGGTTCAGACGTAATCATTCATCTCACACATAGATCAGTCTGAATTTCTGTGGGGCGGTGAAACTCCTCACCACAGTCGGTTTTAGGGGAAAACCAGCCACGAAACGTCTTGAAAGCACCCACAGCCCACTCCTCCCCAATGCATTTATTTTGCTCTCACATCCAGCACAGTCAGAGCTGCTGTGCAGCTGCATGTTCTAAGCCAACATTCATTTTTCCTCAATAAACACTCAATATCCACAATAAAACCACGCACACAGAAACACAGAGTGCCAGCATTTAGCAATCCTTATACCTGGTGCATTAGGAGGAATAAATAAAACCTTAAAGGCAGTGAACACACCCGCAGCAGGCCACTGCAGCTTGATATGAACAATTTACCTTTTCTAGTACACTTTTAAAGCTGTCACAACGCCTTGGCACGGCAGCATTACCTGGCTGTGATGAGTGGCAGGCTGGTCCCCATGTGCCTGTTTGCTGTGTGACCCCACAGCCACCAGAGCTTGTTACATGGAGGGTCACCTCTGGACAACCTCTCACCAACTGAGAGAGCTGGGGGGGGTCAGCCTGGAGATGTGTGCCTGTTAGCTGTGTGACCTCACAGCCACCAGAGCTTGTTACAGGAAAGAGTCACCTCCGGACAACCTCTCACCAACTGAGAAAGCTGGGGGGTTCAGCCTGGAGAAGAGAAGGCTCCGGGGAGACCTTAAAGCCTCTTCCAGTCCCTCAAGGGGCTCCAGGAAAGCTGGGGAAGGACTCTGGATCAGGGAGGGGAGCCCTAGGAGGAGGGAGAAGGGTTTGACCCTGAAAGAGGGGAGATTGAGATGAGATGTGGGGAAGAACTTGTTTGGTGTGAGGGTGGTGAGAGCCTGGCCCAGGTTGCCCAGAGAAGCTGTGGCTGCCCCATCCCTGGAGGGGTTCAAGGGCAGGTTGGAGGGGGCTTGGAGCAACCTGGTGTGGTGGGAGGTGTCCCTGCCCAGGGCAGGGGGTGGCACTGGGGGGGCTTTAAGGTCCCTTCCAACCCAAACCATTCTGTGATTCTATGATTTAATACAGCAGTAAACCAAACAAGAATGTTGGTGGTTTTTTTTTTTTTAATTTGGATTCTTCCTCTTCTTTTATAAATCACTCAAGGAATAGCATAAATGTTTCCTGTTTCTAAGAACAGCGAAATTAAGGTAGTAAGAGGCCAAGTATCAGTCAGAGTGCCTGCCAAGAGGAAGAAGGCTCCTGCAGGACACGTGCCAACACTCCTCGCTCCAGCCGTGCCCGGTCCCAGGGCTCTTCAGGAAGATTCTTCCTCTTCTTTTATAAATCACTCAAGGAATAGCATAAATGTTTCCTGTTTCTAAGAACAGCGAAATTAAGGTAGTAAGAGGCCAAGTATCAGTCAGAGTGCCTGCCAAGAGGAAGAAGGCTCCTGCAGGACACGTGCCAACACTCCTCGCTCCAGCCGTGCCCGGTCCCAGGGCTCTTCAGGAAACGCTCTGGGCAGTGACAGCCCGTACACAGGGACCCCCGTGGGCTCCCCCCGCGCTGGGAGCAGCCCCCACCCTGCACATCTGCACGGGGTTATTTTTCCTCATTTCCTTTACCCAGCCCCGACCCCCTGCTCCCAGCCGCCCGGCGATGCCGCCCCGTGGCAGCCTTTATTTCAGATAATCCTTCACGTGAGCAATCATCAATAACTGCTGACCTACTCCCTGGAAGACGCAGATCAATTGACAGATTATTATAACCCCTTAAAATATTAATGCCCTATCAGGGAGACAATTTCACCGGGCCCAGAGACTCTTCCATTATTAGAAATTATGCCCCAGCCTTAAATAAATTAACTCAATAAATGTCTTACCATGAATACAAATTCCTGCTTAGGGCTTGCAAATAAAATGATTTAGAGCTGTTCTCTGAGGAAAGATGAGGTGTTTAAACTTGCAAAAGGAGGAAGGGCTACCATATTCATTAGTCTTTTGTTTTTAAATGGACTCCTTTCTTTACACTGAAGGCATCCCTTTTGGAAGGGAGGGGGAAATCTTTATGAAGTTGTTACATTCTCTTACACTGGGCTGCACAGTTTCAATTCTGCAAACACACCCATCTCTGCTCAACACCAAAGGCAGCTCTGGGCCAAGAGCACACCAGCCTCGGCAGGGGCTGCCCAGCACCATCAGCACCACGTCCCTGTGGGGCACAGGGGCACAAAGGACAACAGGAGCGGGCCGGTGTCCCCAGCCAGCAGCACGGCACGGCTGGCTGCCTGCTGTCACTGCTGGCAGCCTGGGCACAGGCCACCAGCTCCCAGAAACCACATCTGGATCCCCAAGGCTGGAGGGAGCCACTCTGCCATCACCCCCAGGATGAATTTTGGCAGAGAGGAGCTCTTTTTGCCAGGCTGGATGGGGCTCTGAGGAACTGGGTCCAGTGGGAGGTGTCCCTACCCATGGCAGGGGGTTGGACCTAGATGTCCTTTAAGGTCCCTCCCAACCCAAACTATTCTATGATCCTATGACTTTACTGGCCTCCTGCAGCCGTGACCACGTCCTGCTGGCACTGGGGGGGCACCTGGACTCCCCAGCAGTGGAAGCTGAGCCAGAACTTCCCACCAGCAGCAGCTGCTAACCCGGGGTGCAACACAACCTTTGCCAAGAAATGCCACGCAGGGGTGTCTGCCCCGGGGAGACGCCGGGAGCTGCTCCCAGGGCACAGAGTCTGGCCTCCTGCAGCCATGACCACGTCCTGCTGGCATTGGGGGGGCAGCTGGACTTCCCAGCAGTGGCAGCTGAGCCAGAACTTCCCACCAGCAGCAGCTGCTAACCCGGGGTGCAACACAACCTTTGCCAAGAAATGCCACGCAGGGGTGTCTGCCCCGGGGAGACGCCGGGAGCTGCTCCCAGGGCACAGAGTGCAGCCCCAGCCTCTCAAACCTGAAAAACTGCTTTTACACTGCAGCCAGCTCAGGTGGCCATTACCTACCCAGGGTTAGATAACACAACAAACATTTAGTGTAACAGTTTCTGTTAATGCTGAGAAATAGATGCCAGGCTGGAGACCACTCTGCTTCTGTTTTCTCACCTGGCCTCAGGTCACCTGAGCTTCAGCCAAGACCAGAGGACTTTAAAACCATGAGGTTTGACGTGACACGGCTTCATTCAGCAGGAGTCACTCAGCCTCAACCCACCATCTTCTACTTACACACACCCAAAGACCCCACAGTTCACAGAGCGCCTGTCAATAAAGCTTCAGCCTTAGCAGTGTTTGTGGCTTCAACAAAACATAAGCAGCACAAGCCCATTAATCATCCCAACCTCCTGTCAAAGCTTTTGCCCTCTTCCTATCGATGAATCGACTGCCGCAACGTGAAGGCCCCACTGTCAGATTTAATTACAGCTGCATTTCACACCGAAGGCCCCTCATGTTTCAAGAAGAATATTACAGCTCTGCGTCCTTTTACGAATCTGAGCTGGCAAGATGGACATGGAGCATCACCTGAGTAACACCTTGGCTCTCCATTGTGCACACTCCCTCCATTTGCATTTTTGGCCACTTTTTTTGGAGAAATTGCACACACACATTGCCTTTTCTGGGCACTGTTCCACTACCTCCAATGCATCATTGAGAAACTGATCTTCTCAGGTGAACACAGCCTGGTTTGCTCTACCTGTCCCATCCTTAGGGACAGGAACACACACAGCCTTTTCTGTGCACTGTTGCACTGCCTCCAATGCATCACTTGAGAAACTGATCTTCTCAGGTGAGCACAGCCTGGTTTGCTCTACCTGTCCCATCCTTAGGGACAGGACAGCCCCGGGCAGGCAGTCTGCAACCTGAGGAGATGTGCAGGTAGCCCCCCGTGGCTTGGTCAGCTGCCTGTAGCGGCTGCCAGGTGTCACCACCTGCCTATGGGACATCCAGAGCCACGTCCCACCGCAGAGAGGGGCACACCCCGAGCTGTGCTGCAGCAAAGGACAAGCACCACATTTCCCCAAAGGACATGCCTTGGCTCAAAACACAGTGTAAAGACACACATTCCTAAGACATGCAGGTAAACAGATGCTTTGGGGGATAATAATTAACAGGGAGAAGACGGGGAAGACAAAGCCTCTGTCTTTTCTTTGTGCTCAGGTATCGATTTGATGAGATTCTGATTTTTGATAAGCAAAGTACTATCTGCTGGTTAAGAGCTCACGTGACTTTCCCTGGTCCTGGCTTAAGATCAAGCATGCCTCGAAAACGGATGCAATGTTTCCAGTTCTTACATGAACAGTTCCATCCCAGACTGCAGGATACACAAAGATGACAAGTCAGGATGAAAAAAATAGCCCCCCTGATTCCAGCAGACTGAATCAGAAAGGTTTGTAAACGAGACCACAGATTCAACTCCCTTGTTTTGCCTCAGAGAGCAATTCCATCAAAAGCCACCCACAGAGACACAGACACAGGGAATGTTGCGAGCGGATCAGGGCCTTGGCAGCAGCCGCCTCCTCCGCGTCTCTGCTTCCTTGCGCTGACTTGGCCCTTGTACCTGTTGTGTCCCCAGCTGAGGCACCAGCGCTGCCGGGCTGGTCACACGGGGCTTACACAAGTGAGACATGGAGAGAAAGGGGGTGTGTGGGCACGGAGAGGGGGTGCAGCCTGCTTGGGGCTGGGGGGGAGGCAAGCAGAGAGGGGAGCAGCTCCCCTTTTCTCTTCCTCCCACCCTCACCAAGGCCCCCATCCCCAGCACTGGGAGCCCACCGCTGTGCCCGTGCTGCCACGGGGCCTTTGGGCACCCACCAGCACCACTTCCCACCCCCTGCTCCCACCTCAGAAACACCCCCCCTGCCTCAGTGCCCCCACACACCTCGCATGGAGCAGGGGTAGGCAGGTACCAGCTGCAGCTGCCCCCCACACGAGCCACCCCACGTGCTGGCCCCAGCCATGGACAGCCCACGCAGACAGCACCACCAACCAGCTACATCACACTTAGGGCCACTTAGCTTTTAAGGTAACGAGGGGAAAAAAAAAAAAAGAAAAAAAAAAGAAAAAAAATCTATCTGTAGTAATAATGTTTCAAAGCAATTTGGCAAAAAGCAAGGTTACATCAGTGACCTCCCAGCTCTGCGCAGCTGGTTGCAGCCTGGTGGCTTCTTGGGATCGTGGCACTTGTGCCACTTGTGGTGGCCACCCCCTCCGAGCCCCTGTGGCCACCTCCCTCCCACCCCTGGCACCTGTGGCTCCCCGCTCTGTCTCCAGCCCCTGCCAGGCTCTGCTCCGCCGTGGTGCAGCCGGCGATGATCCTCACCGAGGCCTTGGGAGATTATTCCTTAATAGGCTGGTCCGGGCGCTCACAGAAGACAGCGGAAGGGAGGGATGTGTTATCAGCTCTGATCTGGCATCACAGCGTGTTTGCTGCTCGGGCTCTGCCTCCCAAAAGCAGAATTAATTGCTGGGTTAGAAAACACAGATAAATCAATCAGCTCATACCACGTTTATTTTCTGCAGCTACGCGCTGGGCTCCTGGCAGCTTCAAACAGCAGTGACACCCACTGTTGCTACAGGGAGAGATAAAGATCGGGCTCTTGCCAAAGGCTACCTGCAGAAAGGAGAGGTTGCCCCCACCCTGCAGGCAGGGCCAGGTGGTGGCACAGCTACAGCAGTGACCTGGAGCCAGACACCACCCCACCAGCAGCATTTCTGCCCCGTTTCAGCATTTAAGGCAACTGTCAATGCAGACCCATTGCAAAGCTTATCTTTCTAGCTTTGCTAAACTAAACGCCTGAAAGACAGGATAGAAAGAGGAGGCAGAAAACTGATACTGTGAGAAAATGTCATTTTCTACTGTAGACTTATTTATAGCAAACTCTGTGGCTTGACGACGGTGTCTACAGCAACAAAGAAAATAAAACACTTGGTCCTTACCAGCGTGCTCTTTTTAGGTGGAATAATAAAGCAAACACAAACCTGAAACCAGACTCTCCAGGAACCATGTTCTGGTAGGTGCTTTCCCACCCAGGGCTCTGGTCCCTGGCTGTGCCCCCCAGCCCTGCCCGTGATGCAGGTCAGCCATGACCATTGTCCAAGGCCTTTTGCCAGGTGTAAATCCAGGTGGTGACCCTTTCTTCTCACTTCCCTTCACCACCTCTCTGATGTGAGCAGAGCAGGACACACCAACACCCTCAGCTCCTGTCCCTACATCACCTCTGCTCTGCAGTTTCCTCCTGCACTGGGAAAGGGACTTTAATGCAGAAGGTACCTGCCACCAGCTCAGAAAACCAAAGGGCTGAGAGATGTAATTAGCATGGCTATATTTTTTCTTATTAATTACATGACAGCATTTTTGTCTCCCCGCCTTCTAATGTGTTCTTAATTGATTAACTAGAAAACAAGCAAACAGACAGCTCTTTTCTCCCTGTGCCTCAAATACCCACGCTGCACCCCAACACATGGTGGGACAGAGACATCCTCCAGGAAAAGAATGGGGTAGAGGAGGGAGGTGAGCTGCTGAGCGGTGTCAGAGGTTAGAGTGAGCCTCTGTGAAAAGGTCCATCATTGCTCCATGCCTTAGTTACCCACCTGAAAAATGAAGATAATAGCTGCTCACACTGTCTGCCAGGGACCTCTAGAGACTGGCGTGAGCCCAGGCTGCCCGTGGACGCTGCCCCCAGCAGCAAGGCATCCTACTCCAAACCACCATTTATGTGTCACAGAAGCAACAGGTGACATTTCACCTCTTACCCTGTATTTAAAACCCTTGCAATATGTGAATGCTTTATGAACCACCAGTGAATGGTGACACAGGGTACCCAGGTGGTGGGACAGCTGCCTGACAGCATGGTTTCCTCAGCCGATGTGTCCCCAAGAGCAGCCCAACACCCTTGGGCTGCCCTGAGCCAACCTCACAGCAGCCTGGTGTCCAGCACCCTGCAAAACCTCACCCAGGGCTGGCAGTTATCCACAGCCAGGCAGCTGTTCACTCTAACACACATTTCAGGTTCCAGCTGCCCTTTGAAAAACAAGCAACACTAACAACAAATTCTCTGTCACCAACAGTGTCTTGTTCTTAACAGGTCTAGCATGTCAATACTGCTGACACTGACACCAAAAAACACATTTCAATTAGGACCAAAAATTCTGGACTGGTACCAGGCGTGTTCTTCCCAATCTGAAAACCCACTTCATTATTTCTATTATGACATTGCCCGTTACAACCTGAAAACGTTATTTTATCTGTGTGCACATCAGCACCCAAGGTTCGTGCCTAGATTCTTGTACAGCTTTCTAACTTCACTTTAAAACAAAGAATATGCTTAAAAAGTAAAAAAAAAAAAAAAAAAAAAAGGTCAGTGTAACCTCTTGTCAGATACAAGAATGAGTTTGGGAACAGACAATTAATTGGACACTCAGTTTCAGAAGCACAACATTTCGTTATTATCTCAGATTAATGCACAATTGTGGTTTAATCTTTGGCCAAAACTCTTACCTAATGTGATGTCATTCCTTTCTGCTCCTTAACTTATTAAATACATATTTCTTCCATATAAGTGACTTCAGCTGTCAGAAGCCAGGCAGATATTTGAACTGGCACTAGATTAGGATCTATTGCAAAGTATTGCTTATTTTTGTATTAATAGGATGAAATACACTCTGAGACAGCAGATCAGATCAAGATGTACTTATCAGCCACGCTGCTGTAACTACTAGTTTCTGGTTTGTATGTTCATGAAAAGGAAAGTTACCTCTATTGGTAGTGCATGGTTTATGGAACTGTTCTGACCATCACAAACAGAAAAGCACCTTAATTAAGAGACTTGGTTTTTTGAAAGTAAGAATTTTCCCCCTTAAAGGACCTCAGTCTAAATTGTTGTATTATTTTCTTTCAAGGGGAGTGAAGGGGAAATAATTTTTAATCCCTTAAAGGACCTCAGTCTAAATTTTTGTATTGTTTTCTTTCAAGGGGAGTGGAGGGGAAATACTTTTGAAGAAATATCAAAATACTTGGATGAACATTTTAATTGCTACACGAATGCTTTATGCTTCCCTCCAAACAAGATGGCACTTACCAGTGGGATTCATGCCCGCTGAGGCACAGCAGTGTCACGGGAGCAGCCGTACAGCCTCGGGGAGGTGACGTTGCAGCAGGGACCCCTCAGCACCTCTGTGCATCTTCTGGAGTACAACACACCCCATGCAAAACCTTCTGCTTTTCCATTGTGTCCCAAACAGTCACAGAGAGCTGATATGGACACACTCCGGTGTTTTGCTTCCGAAGTGGCTGCATGTTGGTTATAGGAAGACACTTTATATTACTAATTTCACTGTCATTTTTGAGCTGAGGAGTCCTGGATAGCAGAAGACATGAGATTAACGTTATCCATAGGAAGAGTATCAACGCTCACTACCAGCAGGTGAGTAAGAGCAGACAAATGTCCTACCTGAAGCTCTCACTGTCTGTCACTCACCACGTCCCATCCCGCTCAGAGGAGCTCTGGCACAGCGGGCACAGGAACTGCTCCTTGGCACAAAGTCACTCAGGCACACGCCTGGCAGCTGCCCAGGGCCCAGGCACACGCACGTCCCCCGTCCCCACTGGAAACGACATCTCTGACAAGCTTACTCACAGAGCACTGAAATGATTTCCAAGATTAATTTCCAAGGGACAAGCAATTCTGCTCTTGGGGGAAACAAAATGAGGTGGGAAAATCACCTTGAGGTTTGCGTGGGTTTAGCTGCCCATGCAAATATTTACATATATATATATATATATTAAAAAAAGTATTATTTAGCTTATAGAATAGCAGTGGTAGGTTTCCCACCAGAAAGGCAGCTCTCGTCACCTACAACAGGTTGAGGTTTAGCAGTCTTAAAAAATGCCTCTGCAATAGCTGATGCACTGCAGAAACATATTTTGTGTTTAAAAATAGTCTCGACTGTTGTTAGAAAGGATTAAGCAATTTTTTTTTTCCCCCTTTATCAGCACAAGAGAGCAACGCGGGCAAAGTAAAAGGGTAACTGCTGTTACGCTGTGAATGAGGAAATACTGTTTTATCTAATTTACTGCAGCCTGAGGTGAAACATTAACTTTGCTTTGAATTATGATGGGATATAAAATAGCCTGAACAAAAACATTGCTTGGCTTTCTTTTCAGGGCATGAACTCAGAGGTCTTCAAAACTGAGTTTCAGCAGTATCACCTTTCGTTTTATTGAAGTATTCACTGAAATGTTTACCTTTGGAGTAGATTATTTTAAACACTGCAGAAATAAGGAAAAGGAGAGAAATTTCATACGATGGCGGTTTCCCAAAAGACTATGAAAATATTTTAATGGATAAAAAGAAATAATCGCAAACTTACCTTCAGTTTTGCATTTCAAAAGAATAGAAAATGGTCTTGGTAGGTTTACCACCAGAAAGGCAGCTCTTGTCACCTACAACAGGTTGAGGTTTAGCAGTCTTAAAAAATGCCTCTGCAATAGACAATGCACTGCAGAAACATATTTTGTGTTTAAAAATAGTCTCGACTGTTGTTAGAAAGGATTAAGCAATTTTTTTCCCCCTTTATCAGCACAAGAGAGCAACGCGGGCAAAGTAAAAGGGTAACTGCTGTTACGCTGTGAATGAGGAAATACTGTTTTATCTAATTTACTGCAGCCTGAGGTGAAACATTAACTTTGCTTTGAATTATGATGGGATATAAAATAGCCTGAACAAAAACATTGCTTGGCTTTCTTTTCAGGGCATGAACTCAGAGGTCTTCAAAACTGAGTTTCAGCAGTATCACCTTTCGTTTTATTGAAGTATTCACTGAAATGTTTACCTTTGGAGTAGATTATTTTAAACACTGCAGAAATAAGGAAAAGGAGAGAAATTTCATACGATGGCGGTTTCCCAAAAGACTATGAAAATATTTTAATGGATAAAAAGAAATAATCGCAAACTTACCTTCAGTTTTGCATTTCAAAAGAATAGAAAATGGTCTTAAGAGCATTTGAATAGTTCAGGAGGTGTTACCTGCAGAGTCCCCTGCTCCTTCTGCGTGACAGGGCTGGCGTGGGCTTCCCACAGGCGCTGGGTCGGAGCCAGACCGATGCTCCTGGTGTACCTGGGATAAAGCTGGCTCCAGGCCACTCCTCCTCAGGGTCATTCTGCATCTTTAAAATTTGTCAGGAATCTGTACAGCAGGGAGTGCACACACACAAAAGCAGAGTGCCAAAAAGGAGGAAGAAATCCAACATTTTCGCTCATGTGATTATTTACAGTTTATGTTTGTTACAGTATATAGTGCCTCCAGCCCTGGCACAAATAACAAGTTCCTGTTACCCAAAAATCATCGAAACACTTGTGAGCTGATGGAGAACATGACCTTTGGTATGATACTGATCTGACAGTGAGAAAATGTCTGGTGTCCTTAAAAGCCCTATAGCCTATTTCCTGCTCCAGCTGCGGTCACCTCAGACCATCACACACCCCTGAGGAAGTTATGTGGCACCTGGAAAAGTACTGACCAGTGTCCCCATGGGAGCATTGGTACCCAGGGGCCCTGGCAGAGCCCCTCTACAATTATCCAAGGGAATTTGCTTATGTAGGGCTGTATAGGTGCCTGTGCAGTACACCAAAAGGCTACGAGGAGGAATAAAATCGACGTTGTCACTCGTGATTATTTACAATTTATTTCTGTTGCCACATTGAAGTAGTTACCACTCAAATAAAAATGGCTAAGGAGAGATGCTACACCCCAAAATGGCTAAGGAGAGATGCTCCACCCCAAAACACACTGTGCAGTTTCTGTTTCAGCCTGGCAACCCTGGTGAATTGTAACCAGGGTTCAGAGCTGCAGGAGGACAGAGTGACAGCGCTGTCCCCAGCAGGTGCCACCCTGGCTGGGGTTTGCTGGCTCTCTCCAAGCCTCGTCTGCTAAAAGCGCTTTGGGGAGATTAATAGCTACTTTGGGAACGCTGCGCACTCTTTCCCTCTAATGTCCCACAAAGCACACTCCTGAGACAGAAACCTGATGGCATGTCACATTTGCAAGGGAAAATTTAACTCTAATAAAGATTAATACGTGGGGACTCACCACTGTGTTTTTTCTAATTGCCTTTCATTAACATTCTCAGCAGCCTTGAACAAACGACACGGCCCTTTGTTCCCTGTTTGCCAGACAGGGACTGCGTGAGGCAGAGCCAGTTCTTCATTTATAGGAGCCAGAGGTTTTCACTATGGACTCCTGTACTAAGGTACTTCAAACTCTTTGATCCCCAGATGTCTCATAACAGCCTCTGCTTAGAGGAAAAATCTGCTTTGCAAAGTTGGAGCAATGCAGCGTGGATTATTTGTGGGTGAAACAAGAAGAAAAATTATCCTTTCTTCTCTGTGAACAGCTTCCTGCACTGGGATCATCTACACTACAGTCCAGAAGCTGCTGCCTAGGACCCCACACCAGGGTCAGTGGGTTCTATTCAAGCTTGACATCTCGCCTGGCTCCTCCCTGGCCAGCTCAGCTCACCAGAGTTTCACCAAGGCCCCCTGAAGGTATTTTTCAGGATGTGGGACTTCCTCAGAGAACAAGCAGAGGGTATAGTGCATTTGTGACAACAAAAATAATAGTGCATAGAAAGGAATGAGCTTTTGAAAGACCAGACAGACTTACGGTCGGATTCTCATGTTGTTAAATCGGTCCCCTACAACATCTTGTCATTTCTTCTTATGCTGATTTGCTTTCACTCTTCAGATCCTCCATCATCTATTGCTCTAAAAGCTAAAATACATTTCCATAACTGCCTAAGAGCCTCTATTCCTGGCCAAAGACACCACTGCACTATTATGCCCGTCCCTTTACCTGACTACCCAACACCACCCCTGAATGCTGGGAGCTCCGTGGCAGGTACCAGATGGCTGCTCCTGAAAACTCAACATGAGAAGTACAAGTACAGGAGCCTTTGAAGGCTGTTTGATTTTAATGAATGACACTTTGGTGCTAAGAAAAAAAAACAAACATTGTACTGGGAAATTCAGACTATACTGACGTGTGGTGATGTTTTCCGGACAAAGCCGGTGACTATAAAATCTATTCCATCATCACAATAATGACAATATCTGAATGCCACCTGTCTTCTGGGTTAATTCCACTCTGTGGGTGGAAGCTGAGGGCTTGGGAGAGCTGTGGTGCTGCCTCTCATTGAAAACAAGGAAGAAACCTGCCCAGCCATGGCCCACGTGCAACTATATCAGTACACTAAAAATACCTCGAGAGTGAAACCATAGAAGACCAGCCAAACAACACCTATTGCTCCCCTCTTTGCCAAGTGCTAAAAAAAAGCCAAAGGAGAAAAATCCCAGCTCGGGGAACAGGTTTGACCAGCTTTGCCACATTTTTCTGCTCTCTCTGGTCTCTAACAGACCCAGGCAGGGTTTGTCTATCCCTTCCAGACTTTGTCAGTACCATGAGGCACCTCTGGTTCCTGCCAGGAGGGAGCTCCAGCCCACTGCCATTAGCCTTCTCCAAACCACTACAGCAGGGCATCTTCTAAGTCTGTGGACCTGTCCTTGGACAGAAGGAATAGCTAATGCACAAGAACTCATCTCGTCTGTGAAGGATTGGTCTAGTTCCCAGATCTGTCAAAATTACCTCCATAATCATATGGCTTTTCTTGGCTTCTACACAAACATGGACACAAGGCAGCACCTCCCAGTCTCACTGGGGGCTCTTGGAGATTCAGGAGATGGCAATGTGTTCAGATGCTGCCAACATAAAGGTCACACAAGTGTCATAAATACTGTACCAAATCCATAGTAAAGCTACAGTAAAGGAACAGTACTCTCCTTGTCAATTGAATTTCTGAACATGGCTTTTACCATATCTAAAAACACCCGGAGGTAACGCCCCATCCCTGGGGATACTCAAGGCCAGGTTGGACGGAGCTTTGAGCAACCAGGTCTGGTGGGAGGTGTCCCTGCCCATGGCAGGGGGTTGGAACTCCATGATCTTTAAGGTCTCTTCCAACCCAAACCATTCTATGATTCTACCTAGAGGTCTCTGCAATGCCACGCTGATTTCTGCAATGATCTTTTCCTGCCCTGCTGGGGGCGCTGCTCAAGCCCTGGAACATCCTCTTCACAGGCTGTAATGGGATTTCTGTTCCAAATGGGGATAAAATGTCCTCTCGGAAATGTGAATTTTCAAGTTCTGAAATTCTGCTTTTTCTGCTTTGAAACTGTAAAATCAAGGCCATATGTTCCTGGTCTTGCGTTCTGATACATTACTTTATAGCATGCACTAAATATTCACTGCTAGGGCAAGACAAACTAAAAGCCTTACTAGTCTGTTAATTTTAATTTATTGCTAAAATCAGTGCAAGACATTGCTCTGATGGAAATCTCTTACCTTTTTTTAATCTCAAAGTGCCTCTTGTTTGCTTGTGTCCAGCAGTTGCATTAGAATACAAAAGGAGACAGATCTAGAAAACAGTTCAATAACTCGTTTGTAGCAGACTTCCTTAAAGATTTTAGCCTTACAGTATCACTGCTTAGTGCAAAATAAAACAAATATAAGGCAAAATAACTACTTTAAGGTAAATTTTAAAAAATATGAAACAAAAATTGAGAACAACTTGGAATTATTTTTGCAGCTCAGCTTGTCATAAAACACATAGGATTTCCCTCAGAGTTTTACTAATTATCAACTACAGCACAGATAGGTCTTCTCTCATCAGTGTAATGGCCTCCTACTAAAATTTGTCTATTTTTTCTTACATACAACTGGTTGGTAACATAATGGCAAATGCTTTTACACAACAGCTCGAGCCATGTGAAGGAAACCTAAGTCTCTTCTTCATGTTCCAAGTTCTCTAAAATTTAGTGTATGTGCTCAGACAGAAAGCTGTCTCCTTGTATACTGACATTGTTATATATTTTCAATTTATATTGATTAGTAAGTAAATCAATAAGGTAATTAGAACCAACAAGTTGGATAAGTTTCTGTGAAAACGTCAATAAAAATCTATCTAATACTAGGATAGTAAAAATCAATCTTTGATTTGTTTATATCAACAATTTCCAATAACTTACCATCCTTCTGGAAAGTTCTGGGTCAGCACTAACTTTCCACAGCCACTTTAACAGAAGAGTTGACTGTACATGACTCACAGGGCTCCTTTCCCCTCCATCCTTTACACCACCAGTGTACGTGCTCCTTGGCTTTCCCTGCAAATATAAAAACTAAATACACACTCTGAAAAAAAAAAACAACAGGAAAGTGGCAACGCAGGTTTATCATTCTTATGCCCCCTTCTCTTGCAGGCAGAGGAACCCTGTGGGGGTTTCCACCCCGAGCCCCACAGCAATGGAGTCTTTACAATAACAGATGGACAATGACATACTTCTGTTTTACAGACAGAAAGAAAAACTTAAACAAACCAGGTTGGAAGTAACCACAACAGCTGAGGATGTGGAGATCCTCAGCTCATTTTCCACCTCCTGGAGAGTCAGTGGGACAAGTCTCCTGTTTGCAAAGAACCAGCCTTTTGGCAAAGCAGCAGGCCCATCACCAGCTCTCCAGACAATTAGAACATACAGGATTTCTTCTTATGCAGCTCCAATGCTTTATCCCACACAGTACAAACCTGAGGAGAAGGACACCAAATTTTGCTTCAGTTCCTTTTCTGTGAATTAGAAACAACTGCTTTCCTCTAGACTCTGTTCTTCAAAGTTCATCTTCCCTACCCATAGACGTATCTGTATTTTAGATATATCTTCAGTGACCACATTTATAAAAAAGTATCACATGCCCACGTTACTTTAATCAGTTCTCAAAGCCAGCTGTGGAAGATGTCTATGCATGAAAGTGGTGAAGTTTGCACTGTGTGACACTGGACATCTCTTGCCCCTGGGACAAGGAAACATGGTCCAGGCTGGAACCTGCCTGGCTGGTCCCAGCTACACACGAAAGGAGGGAACTCAGTGACATCTAGTGTTCCCTGCCACAGCCCAGCAGGCAGCACACCCCACTGCCTTGTCAGACCCATCTCCTGAAACCCAGGCTTCTATTTATTGGCCACATAAACACAAGTTATTTAAGCAAGAGGTACAAATTATGATGAGGGTCATGAATTTTTACAGAAACCAAACCTGCTCTCCTAGCTGAGAGACACCGTGTGGGATAAACGCCGCTGACAGGGCACCTAACTGGTTCATTCTGAGAAGAGCAAGAATCATTACTGGCAGAGCTCCTGTGAGCTAACCTGGCTCCAGGGTCTGTGCCACATCCAGATACAAGCAAATACAAAAACATGGCAATTCAGAGCAAACAGGAGGCTGCTCAGTCTCATTGGATTATTAGTCTTTTTTTTCCAAACTAAAATCAGTGTAGTACACATATATACAGGTATAACATACCTGGATTTGTTAAAGGTGAACGATTTGGATCTCCTACGTACATACATATTTATCTTAACCTCCCTTTTTCTTTTTTAAAGTATTTAAGAGCTATCCCACAGATTGGTTATTTCAGGAGCTGAAAATGTCTCTGACAATTTTTACTGAGCAATTTCTGGATATGAACAGGAGAGCCCCATGGGGAGGTGACAGTGCCTGACCCCTTCCACCTACACCACCCAAACTCTAACTCCTGACTTGCAAGATGCACACTTTTGGGACAGAATTCAAAGAGAGAAACTGCCACTGGAAACCTGTCTGTGCTTGCCTGTGCTGTGCAGATGGGGGTGACTGTCACCCGGACACATCACAATGCATCACCTCTGCTGGAGCCAACGCTGTCACCAGGAGACGAGCAAATATGGGGCTTTAGCTGACACTGATTTCACTGCACTCACTACACGGGCAGCTTAGAAAGGGATGTCTGTACTTGACTGGCCCGTTGTGGTTGAGAACCTCCCACTTAAATTGATGACTTAAATACATTGAGGATTTAACATCACTATTACCGATACCTTGCCAATTTGTTTTTAACTGCATTTTTATTATTCTTTAACCTTTAATTAGTGCCACACAATTAGCAGCTGTGTCTTTAAATTTGTCTGGTCTATTATCTTTAATAGCTTTTATTTATAAAGACTTTCTTAAGTATTCCTTTCATTCATCCTAAATGACTGAATAGCATGCTAGATTCAAGTCACCTTATCCCATGGCCTCACTCATGTCCCCTGTACTTGTCTGCTGCCACTCTACTGTCTGTCACCAGTTTGAATCTGCTTCACAAAATCAAAGGAGTTCAAATAATCCTGAGCAATGAATCGAGGGGCATGTGCTGTGGTTCCAGACAGACTCTGGCTAAAGAGACAATTCAGGACAGAAAGCAGCAAGTTAACAATCTGCCCTCTTTCCAGCAGGAGTGCTGAGCTCCACTGAGGCTTGGAACTCTCAGAACTGATCCCAGATATTTGACTTTAGAGATGATGATAATCCGGGATTTCTTCCCTTAATGAATTTTTTTAAATTAAGTGGAGGTTGCAGATAGATACAGATAGATACCTGTTATCCCACAGTGCTCCCAGTCCCATCTCGCTGTAGTGGGATACAAGCCTCGCTTTCCCCAGAACGCTGTATGATTTCTCCATCTTTCTCTGTCTGAGATGCATCTTCTAGCCCCAAATGCAAGAGAAGTGGGTAGGTGATAACTCCTACTTGTGTGGAGCAGATCATCTTTATGTGCCAACATGTTCAGGTCTCTTCTGTTTCCAGCTTTGCTAGACCTGTGTGGATAAACAAAAATTACACAACTAATCTCACAGTAAGAAAAAGCTATTATTGCATTAAAAAGTAACCTTTTTTCACGTGTTGAGTTGCAACAACGTGCCTCAGTTTCACCCTGCCATGCTCTGGAGAACATTCCCAGAGATGCTGTGGGGACAGCTCTCACTGCCAGTGCATCCCTGCCCTCTTCCCCACCGTCTCCTCAAACCACCAGACACAACGGCAGTAGGATGGGATGCTCAGCCTGCGGTGCTGATGGGCTAAGAATAAAATCAGAGGTGTCCAATGTCTCACAGCAGTAACTAAGACTTTGGACAACCAATCTGAGCAAACCTGATGCTGAAAAATGAATAAAAAGCATACGCACGTGCCCGTCAGCCAGAGTCTGCTTGGCGCAGCAGGAGCTGGGCGCACTTTGGAGCTAGTGAGGGGCGCTGAGCACGCAGCTTCAACACCTCTTCCTTCTAGGGACAGCAAGAAGTCAGGTCTGGTGTTTTCCACAGGAAACTGGTGTCTCTTCTGAGCAGGCTGGTGCCCGGGTGGCAGAGGTGGCTGTCCCCAGGCTGCTCACTCCCTGTCTGTGCAGCCAAGAGACGGCCGGGGGGAGAGGGCTCGGCTGGGCCACGCGACCTGGTCAGGCACCGGAGTGAGACCAACACCACGTTTCACACAGACATCTTTATTTTCACATTTCTGCATGAACGCAAGAGAATGTTCTTTTTCCTGGGATGTGCTGGTAGACATACTATACCCTACAGAATAGAGTTTAGCAATTCTTTTTATATATATATATATATATGTACAGACATATATATAGTCTTGCAAATTTTCTTCTGCATTTTTCCATGTGTCAGGATGGATGTCTATAACAAATTAGAGATAAAGGGACACAGAGAGGTTTTATTTTTCTTATCTCTAAAATAAAATGCCTTTTTTTTTTTTTTTACTTACTTGCCTGTTCCCCTAGTTATACTTAAGCAAAAATGCTGAAGAGAAACCACATGCCTACAAGCCTTCAATCTTTACTACTCTGAGATATTATCAGTGATGCAGGTAGAACATTTTTAAACTCTTATTTACACAAGGGCTGGGCTATCAGTTAGGCGTATGTCACTGCACCAAATCTAAGAGCACCCCTGAATCAGTGATGCAAATAAATCATTAGCATGTAAATGTTACACTCACAGCACAGTTCAGCAGTTTAACAGCCTCTATGCAGATAGATATGTGTTTGTAAGAGTCCTGCTTTTAAAAGTTTCCCTGTAAATTTTTAACCTGACAGTGTCCCTTAAGAAAAAAAAGTACATACTGGCTTAAGGAAGGACACCTTCCTACAGATATTGTCTTTTTATTATTAAAACCAACATTTTTAAAACCATTCAACAAAATTTCATACAAATTACCATTGGAGAATAGCATTTGTGAAGCTATGCATTGCTGCTCCATTAACATGGCTTTAGTTATCACAATTTATATTATTTGCACATCTCCTCAGGTCTTTCATGGCACTTCCACGAAGAAGGCAAAAAGGTTGTTACACTGCTGCTACCACCTTATCAGAGGTCTCACATGGACACAAAGATGCTTGTTCTCAACACGTGCCACAGTCAGGCAATGCCACAGTTCTGCCCACAATGCTCGAGCCTTGGGATATCCGTACTCAGGATTAGAGCTTGACTCGTGATTACTCACAATATTGCAATGCATTCAAAGGAACAGAAAAACAAACATCAACAGTAACAGGCACATTATTATTTTTTTTTGCATTATCATTAATCACATTCCTATTTTTCAACAGATGGTTGCCTAAAATGCATGTTAGAAAGACTTTTTTTTTTTTTTTTTAGAAAAGGCTGGCATGAAAAGTGCAGACTAATGTTTGTAACTAACGAAACAGTCAGACTAATGATTCAGACGTTACTTAAACATTCACAACTTTGAGAAAATGTGCACAGCTGATAGCACTGACAGATAGTCTAACTGTAACTTAGAAGCCAGCTTAGTAACTACCTTCCACATACTGGCAGTAGGCTTTATGATGGGATGAGATTAGAATAGCGTACTATGTTTTATTTAGAAAGCTGCAGCAGTAAGTATTTGCCATAAATATTGCAAGCCCCATTTATGAGCGATGGGAGGCTTTGCAGGTTTACAAAGTAACATTCACGGAAAACATAAAAAAAACCAAACCCAAAGACATTTCCATGCAGAGTACGATTCTCTCACAGTCACTGGAGCTCTGTCATCTGTTGGCTGGAGCACACACGTCATACACACGTATGGTACTCACAGAAAACCCACAGGCCACCTATGCACTGATATGTACCAGTCTCTGGCTGGTGTCAGTGGGATCAGAGGCAAACACAGGATAATAAATGCTTTTGCAAAGGCAATGACTCTGCCACAAACCATTTTCGACTAGAGCTCTGTGAAAATACAACTGCTGGGTGTCACTTCACCACCCCTCCTGTCTCAGCTACACTGGACCTGGAGTGGAGCAGAGAGGTAGTGACCCAGGGCTGAACACCAGGTATGCACAGGTGGGGTCTGGACTCCTGCAGGACTGCAATCATCATTATGCCTGAAGAGCAGAGTCAGGACCAGGCATTCAGCATCTCCCTCTCTGCCTAAACCACCCCCATCAGCACTGGGAGCTGAAAACTGAGGCTGTGGAGATGCTGGAACTGCAGGGTCACTGATGGGAGCCTGGTTTCAGCAATGCACTTCAGCACGTATGGAGAGGAACACCCAAACCTTTGAAGTACGTTGCCAAACTGGGGTCACACTCAACAGAAAGCAGTTGTAGCCCCTATGAGTCGGGCACCCCCGTTCCCCCCTTACAGAACTTCTGCTACTAGAGACACAGAAAACATTGCTGAGGGCAAATTCATCACAGTAACTCCAGATATTAATCTAGCTTCAGGGACTATGGTGCCACACAACTAATAACGTTTCCTTTTGAAAAGGGCACATTCAAAATGTTTCAGGCTGTATGTGCCATCTCATGAGCATGTTTGGAGCAACACTGTTAGAGGAGAAAGGCACTGTGCTAGCCCAATGCAAAGGACTAGATGATCTCTAGAGGTCCCTTCCAACTCTGACAATTCCGTGATTTGCGTGTTTTCCATTATCTTGCCCACTTTTCCCTCAGCTGAAGTTAACTGCTTAGACTGATAATAAATGCTCTTTTGGTGTAGGGAAAAAAGCAGGTTATTCAGTACAATAAATTCGGTTATTTGCTAAAGCGATTGCAAGAAGAATCAAGAAGGAAGAGTGTAAACATGGTGCCTTATTTCAGCTACAACTGATGTATTTATCAAGTGCCTATTGAATAAAAACTAAATAGACCATACCGGACAACTGGAGGACAAAGCTACTCCCACAGCATCTCATCACTTCTGCAAGTCACAGCACGTTACTGGAGCTGCTGTGCTCTGTGCCATTGCCAGGAAGGAATTAATTAACAGCATTTGTATGAAAGGCAATGAATAGGATAGACTAGGGTGTCATTCACATGAAGGTGTAACTTCACTCACTTGGATGGCACTTTTGATGACCTGTGAGCAACTGAAAGGAATGAAGTAAAGACTACATAGAAGTGTATGGAGGAGGACAGTAAAAGGGGATAATGTCCCATCTTGGGAAATTAGCATAGCATTTCACTAGTGCTGATTAGATCTACTTCTATAGTCAGGAATACTTCCATAGATTAAATTTTTATAAAATATAGGGCTACAGAAATGAGGCATTCTATATATTTTGTATTATAAAAAGCTTCCACTTACATAATTTTTAAAATATATCTTCACTGCTAACAGTATATTTGCAATATAGTATCTGGTATAATAAAAATATATGCTTACTGGCCGGGAGCGATGTAGCACTACGGCAGGGACTCTCCTTTCTGTGTGGTCTGAGCAGCTGGAGAAGTTGGCTGTTCCCTTCTTCCCTGGGTTTCTCAGCCATCAGCTGCCTGGAGACCGCAACGGCACTCTGCTGTGCTAACTTTCTTAAGAGTCCTCTGCAAAGCAAGCTCTGACACGTTCCTCAGCTGAAAAAATAATCTACTGGGCAAAACCCAACCTTGGTGTAAATTCACTACACGATTCTTTCTGCTTTACTAATTAAAAAACCCCAATCCCCAAACCAATGCTCTATTTGGCATTAGTAAGGAAATGGGACTTTTACAAGTCATGCAACTGCCTTGTAGGAAAGAAGAATTTGCTGTATAAAATGTCAAATTACCCAAAGGGACATACGGGTCTGGCAGTTAATGTACAGGGCACTTTGTGGGTGCCAAGATCTGCATGTGGAAACACAGTGGCACCATCTGGGCCCTCTTCTGCACTAAGGAAAACTGGAAAGCTTAAATAAATCCATAAAGTGGGTAACACCTTACTGTAACTTCCAATGCAAAAATACAAATGTTTGAATGCTGAATCTAGGAAGCGTGTGCCAAACTACACCTAAAGGCCCAGAGCACATGCCCGTGGTGCTGCTGAGACACACACTGGAGAATCACTTGGTGTCCCACCATGTGCTGGGACTGTGGAATGTGGCTGGGACTGGAGCAGGTATTCATCTTCTTGTACCAGCCCTTTACAAACCTGCCCTTGCAAGAACTTACCATCATTGAACAGGATTTGTTCTGTAGTGTGAAATTTGTATGTGCAACACATGTTTTGCTCCTTCCTGGCTCTAATCCTCTAGTTAACGTGTTCAGGAAAAACTCCAGCAAACTCAGCGTGGTGGCACCAGTGCATGTGAGAGGAAAAGCAGGATCTCTGCAGAAATGGGGATACTGGCTACGCAGGCTGTCTCCTTAGTGTCCTGGGTACATTTACTGTTCATTTTTTAGCAGACCGCCCTGTAGATGTGACTTTTGTCAAAGCAGATTAACGGCAAGGCATTCATAAAACATTTTGCCGAATGGTAGTATAGACTGAGCTTTTCACTGAACAATAGATGGCTGAGTAAGCTATCGACAGGTGCTATCATATGTAATCAAGCTCGCTAGATTAAAAGCAGGATTTGTGCCTAGCAAACAATGCTGTATATTACTCATTGAACTTCGAGCAGCAGTCCTCTCTTGTCGAGTTTTATTAAAATATTCACATGCTTCCAAAACGAAACAAAGGTCCACCGGTGTCTCTTGGGGAGAAGAGGTGGGATCGGTTGCATTCGGTCGCCATTTGGTTGGAGATGTCATACAAAATCCTCACACACTGAACATGGCTGAATTGTAAAAAGCTTTCACCCAGAAAGGAGGTCTTTGTTACACAGAAAGTCTCTGACTCCTCCAGCGCCCCCCAGACACGGTTACATCACGTTCTCAAAGAGCTGTAAGGATCGCATGATGTTGTCGTCCTGAAAGCAAGGAGAAGACATTTTCATAAAACCAGCACTGCCAAGCACAACTGGTAATTTTGCATGGCCCAGGAGGGGCTCTGCAGCTGCTCCTGCAGGCAACAGCCTAGATTTTGTAACGCTTTTCATCCTCCATGAGCTGGATTCGACTCAGCGATCAGATCCCGATCCAGCAACGCAGTAGTCTCTTACTTGGGCACCTTAGATGGTTTGAGGCATGCAACCACAGGAGCTTCTCATGAGCTTGACATTCAGCCTGGGCTGTGCTTTAACGAAGAAAATCGGACACCAGCATTGACCCTCAGGCTTCAGCGTCCAACTGCATTTCATTGAGCCTGAATATGCAAATACTCATGAAAAGTCCAAATGAAATTGCAGGTTTTGAACTGATAAGCAAGCTGCCCTGAAGGACCACTTCACTCCAGAAATACAGCCAACTGAAACCCAAAATACACGCAATCTCAGCCTCTCTGAGGTTCCTAAATCCAAATAAGAAAGTTGGAGACCCACAAGGGAAATCCCAGACTGTTTCTCATGAAGTCTTGAAATTGTACTTCAAGGTAATAACCAGAGTAATATTCAAAAACATAATGGTTATTTTTTTCCCTCTAGAAATTGAGTTATTCCAAAAATTAGAATAACTGTTTGCCTGTGACATGAAAATAATGTTCCTCATTAAGAAACTAAGAGATCTATTGAATCTCATTCCTCTACTTGATTTTGAGACTGCATCCCTCCATCTCGCTTTTCACACAATTTGGTGGGTAGTAGTACAAGGTACCACCTTACACGGGAAACCAATCATCCTCTCCAGAGCAATGCTAGGAGTTCACTTCCTATGTGCCACACCCTCAGAAATGGCAGAAGCAAGCACTAGAGCACACTTTGATTTCTTTCCCATAAAGAAAAAAAAGCAAATCCAAACCAAAACCACGTCTTAGTGTTACAGGGTTCACTCCCATCTGCCAGGACACCACACATGGCAGTATATGGGACTGCACAGCTCCAGGAGCAAGAATGTCAAAGAAAGGAACCAAACCCAACCTGGGGCAGAGAATTAAACACACTCCAACAGGCAGAAGTAAAGCTGCTTCAATACTGAGACCACTAATGACAGACATGCATCCAGCCTGAAGGCAAATTACCGATGTGAACACACAACACAAATAATCCAATTCAAGAGGAGACCAAAAATAAGGACCAAAAATAATAAAACAATCAGGACGGACGAATAATAAAGTAACTGAAAAAAAAAAATCATCTTGTATTCTGCATCTGCTAACAAGGATTTTGCTGCCTGAAGTCCCTGACTTAAAAGTAACCTGCGTATTGCCAGAGCCAGACTTAATGCAGGAACAGAGGGGAAGCCAGCCCAGCCCCCCGCAGTGAGCACCTTCCCATTGCTCAGCTACAGAAGAGCCCTCTGACTTTTCCAGGGAAAATACAATACACCGGAGGGCTCGTATGCAATTATTTGCACTACTGTAAATTTTCTAAAATGCACAGGCCATTATTGTACTGATTAAATATTAGAAATACCTGAACAAACATTCACAGAGTCGATTACAGTCTAAGACAACAGACACTTGGCAATTGCATGTTAATGCAGATGTCTTTGTGCCAGCGCTAAAAATATTTACTGTGCCAATATTTACTGCAGCCAACCTAACGTATGGAATTGCAAGAAGGACCTTATTTCCAAAAAAGAAAAAAAACCAATCATTGCTATGACGACAGCATTTCTTTTTAATGTTTGACCATGAAAACACCAACTGGTTTTGTAAGCCTGTGCTGTAAGTCCAAGGTTTTGAGAGACCTTCAGCTCTAGATAGTTCAACCAACATGGTATCTCCTAAGGAGTAATCTAATAAGGAGTAGCACACAGAGACAGTATCAGTGTCTTAAAAAATAACCACACAAAAAAACACCACAAAAACCAACAGCAACAACAAAAAAAACCACTGAAGAAGATTAAGGACATTATGACCTTTCTCTAAAATTATCTGCTGGTCTACAGAATCAGGCACTACAGTTCACTCAGGAAAATTAAAGCACTGGCCACCAACACTGGAAATGAAGTGGTCCTCTTCCATGATTTGCCTGACTCTACTTCCCTATTCAGTCACAGACTTCTTGGAGCACCACCAGAAACTCAGTCTCAAAGCTGGCTTTTTCACAGGGCAAAGGAAACCTGGGATCCTGAGCAGCATCTTGTTTCAAATGGAGTTTGTCCAGAGGGAAAGCAATGGCATGAGTTAGACCTTTCATTACGGTTATAATTTTGTCCTTACCTCCTGACACGATTCAATAAACTCATCTAAAGTTACAACACCATCTTTGTTTTTGTCCATTTTCTGCAAAATAAAATAAAAAAACTCCCATTTATTTCCATAGGTAACACTGCAGTGATAGTATAATATGTTATTTGTTGCCACCTGAATAAAGCCAGGGGACTTCACAAGCTTAGACTACAGACTCACTGTCACTGGACAAATTTGCCAACTGCCAAACAAGTAAACAATTTACTTGTTTACTCTAGTATTTGGAGCACTTTTGAGGTCATCTCCAACTATTCTTTGACATACACATCATCCTCCGCCCTCATTAGGTCATTTATTCATTCACTGCCTCACCAACCAGCACCCATATTCCTGTCTGTCTCTAAGGTTGGTTGAGAGAAGCAGCACAGAAGGGCTGCAACACATGCAGAGGCTTCAGACTTGCTGGATGTGGCACACCCCAATACCAAGAATCAGGCTGAGGGACAAATGGGATACCTTGGAGTCAGGAAATCAACAGACACCGTAACGTTAGGCTGAATGGCTGCCAGGGTTTATTTTAGAATGTATAGTGGGGCATAGGATTGAACCTATCAGTGCATAGCTCACGTGTTAAGAAAAACACATCAAAAATCACCTACCTGGAAGAATACTTCTACATGTTGCCTTGGAGCATCTTCCTTGAGCACTGGATACGTGTACTTTCCCATCATATCATAAATTGCCTTTACAATATCCATCATTTCCTGCAGCAGTGGCATGCCAGCACAAACACAAAAGGGAAATTAAGAGAAATGGGAGCACAATTCTTTCTTTTGCTACCCTTTTCTTTAGCCTCCTCCTCCCGTTACGAAACAGAACAGAGAATGCCCACACATGTGCACAAAGACACACATGTATCATAGACAGGTTTGTCTATAAAACACAAGTGCTTCATTCTGATGGTGCCATGACCTTTCCACAGCACCACGGGAGGTGCCAGCAGTGCTCACCTCCCTCCTCTGCCCAGGCTGCACTGCAGGACTCACACTGACACAGCAGCTGCTGGGGACAGTGCTGGGCTGCAAGTGGCATGCTCAGTCCTGAGTATTGTGGCCCAGACCTTCATGACAGAGCCTCCTCCAAGGCCAGGGACCTTCACAGCAGTCACTGAGAACCCAGCCCTTCCCCACACCTTGCACAAACTGCCACACATCTGGTAGCAGCAATTGCAAACCCTCCAGGTACACACAATAGTTTTGAGAAGATAGACCAAGATGTATGTATCTCTACTTTGAGGGTGGCAGAGCACTGGAAGAGACTGCCCAGAGAGGTGGTGGAGTCTTCTCCACAGACATTCTAGACCATGACCCGCCTGGACCCGTTCCTGTGCAACCTGCTCTGGGTGGACCTGCTTTGGCAGGGGGGTTGGACTGGATGATCTCCAGAGGTCCCTTCCAACCCCATATGATTCTGTGATTCTGTATTAGCAAAATATTCAGGTTATTGTGCTCAAAACCCAAGGCTTCCCACAAAGGGAACAAAGCGAACCCAAATAAGAAGATAAAACCATATGATAATGCAGGATTAGGGAGTGGTGCCGGGGGCTTGCAGTGCTTCAGACAGCCCAGAGAGGTGGTGAAGTCTCCTTCTCTTCCACAGACATTCTAGACCATGACCCGCCTGGACCCGTTCCTGTGCAACTGTAGAACGTGACCCGCCTGGACACAATGGCACAGGTTCCTGTGCAACCTGCTCTGGGTGAACCTGCTTTGGCAGGGGTTGGACTAGATGATCTCCAGAGGTCCCTTCCAACCCCATATGATTCTGTGATTCTGTATTAGCAAAATATTCAGGTTATTGTGCTCAAAACCCAAGGCTTCCCAGGTAAAATATTTGGGTTATTGTGCTCAAAACCCAAGGCTTCCCACAAAGGGAACAAAGGGAACCCAAATAAGAAGATAAAACCATATGATAATGCAGGATTAGGGAGTGGTGCTGGGGGCTTGCAGTGCTTCAGGTGAACCCACACCATACCTCCCAGTGCAGCCTGAAACCCCTCACGACTCAGTCACTGAGTAGCTATTGTCACCATCACCCTCCCCTTTGCAAAGGTTATGTTGCTCATAGCTGTAAACTAGGGCTTGCTCCTGGGTAAGGCAATCCATTAAAGGCAGTATAATAGAGAAAATATGTCTACAAACCTATGCAATGTAAGATCGCTGTGCAATTTACACAGATAAATGCTCAAGTCCAGTCTCATTTGCATTTAATTAGCTACATGTAAAATTAACTATGCTCTGCAACAGAAACCAGTTGGCTCTCTTTAGCAATCAGCCCCACTTGTTGGAACCAGCCTTACCTCCTTGTTTATATAGCCATCCTTATTTATGTCGTACAGATTAAACGTCCACCTTAGCTTCTCATGAACAGTTCCCCGCAACAGAATGGACAATGCCATCACAAAATCCTGGGTCAAGGCAGAGAGAGAAATGTGAATTTTCATCACATCCTTTTCTAAGTCATCTTCTTTATATAATGCCAGTCAAAAGACTTACCATTTTAGAACAACACATGTGGCTATCACCCTCTTTTGATTCCCTTTTCCAAAAACACATACTCTCTGATGGAGCTTAATGGACATAATATCTGCTAGGATGATCTGAGTACTGTCACACTAATAATGTGTATGAGATAACCAGAAAAATCAGAATTCTCTGATGGAGCTCAATGGACATAACATCTGCTAAGATGATCTGAGTACTGTCACACTAATAAATGTGTATGAGATAACCAGAAAAATCAGAAAAGTCCTCAAGTACTCAACTGCAACCACTGCAAAGGCCAAGCTTGTGATATAAAGCCAAGCTTAGCCAGGTTGGAAGGGCAGAAAGACCTAAGGGGTGCTGCAGCCTTAAACTCTCCTAGTCCTGGGGTGAGGGGTGTGAAAACACCGTGACAGTAAGAGCAGATCCAGTCCAAGACAGGCAGACCAAGGTCCTAAAGTTGATAGGACATTGGCTGCTCTGGCTCCTTGGTTCTCGCAACACAGTATGCTCAAGGCCAGAAGATGGGACACCTTCCTGGCTACCCATCCAACTTTGTCATGTTCCAAACACTAAATACCACATGACTGTAAGCATAGCAAAATACATGCCTGGTTTTTCAGAGCACTGCCATGTGCTCCAGTGGCCTTTCCTCTGCTAAAAATGGTCTCCTGCAAGGAGGAGTCACTCAGATTGCCACCACCTGGTTAAACACAGCTTCTTACCCACACATCTTGAGTGCTATCAAAGGAGGAGGAAAATCCAGCCTTTTTTCTGTGCCCACTTTGAGAGAGATGGAGACATCCCAAATTCCTCTATCACGGGGAGCCTCAGGTTTTAGGTTCTGGCAAAATCTGTCAGACTTGACCAGATGCAATTCCCACCACTAATTACTCGGTCTGGGACACAACATTTTAATTGTATTTTTTGTTTACAGTAAAGTTATTACATCTAATACTTTGAATTATAGTTTATACCGCACAACGACTCAGGCACTGTAAGCAGCATCTCTACAAATACTTTGAATTATTGTTTATACCGCACGACTCAGGCACTGTAAGCAGCATCTCTACAGGGATTTATTAGCACAGACAGAGCTTCAAGCTAACAGAGCTATGGAGTTCTGGATACCTCATTTAAGGTACTTAGCCCTTCCTATGTTATCTCCATTAGTTATGCATGGGGCAGTGCAGCACTTCTTAGAAACCTCTGCACCTTCTTCCCAAGGCTCAGAGGAATTTGAATTTGCTGAACAATACAAAAAAGGGGACAAAATGCTTATGTTTGACAACCACTAAAGAGACAGGTTTGCCAAGAAGGAAAGCTCAGCACTTTTTTCTTTTTTAATACTTATCTAAGCATTTTCCATGTCTCAGTCTGTTTAGGTTTCCGGAAGCCTCTTACTACCAAGTAGTTGCCACACACAAAGCTCCTGCTACAGCCATCACCACAGAGACACACATATACATATTGCAACATCCCCATTTTACATTTGATAAATGAACTAATTTCTCAGTCTTACCTGGAAATTACCAGAGTTCTTGGCCATTTGACAGAAAAGACAAGACTGGTTATGATATCTAGTTTTATGATCACAGTAAACTGTCTTTAAAACTATGAAGTTCATCCTCCACAGGTCTATGCCTTCACATATCCCTTTGCTGCACTCCTACTGCTATGTGTGTGAGCTTGAAGGATGGCTATTTGTAGCCACAGCAACAGGCCTTTTAGTTAAAGGGTGGATTTGGTTTCCCTAGGAACGAAGTACCTGAGATGCTTCTTAAATATATCAAATAAGCTTAAAAAAACCACATTCCAGGAACATACAAATGTAACCCAGCAATGCACAATGTCTGCAGAAGACACACAATGTACTGGCTTTTCTTTGACATGCAAATTTTCTGTACAAATCACTGGTCTCTTTTCATAATGGACTGTCTTCAACCTCCCCTCTCTGCTACATAAATCCCTGCACTTTCTCCCTATGGTACTAACACAATCTATACATTTAGTGAAAAGAAACATGCAAATCCATCTGCATAAACTAAAGTGAACCAGATTTTAAACTATCAACTGATTTTAGACTGAAATTTCTAACCCATCACCCAACAAGACCTATTAGTTTACAATGAAGAGTGGACAGAGAAGCTTAAAAACACAAAGCTGAGGAAGAGCCAACAAAGAAAGATGCAAAACAATTACCTCAAACTTCACTGAGCCATTTTGTGCAGTGTCAAATGCATTAAAGAGATAATGTGCGTACATGCTGGCATCTGAAAAACACAAAGGACACCAATTGGTACAACAGTTGATGATATACTAATGGCTCTAAGCAACATTTGTGACCTTATTTTCCTTCTGTAAAAACCCAACCTCTAGTGCTGCTAGATATTCTATAACCTAGTAAATGTTAATATGGACCTGGATACTCCCCCTGCCCTCCCGTAAAACAGCCCTCAAATGTAAAAGCTTTTATAACAGTAGAAACAATCTGGATTATGGGGTTGCACTTGAAAGAATGAGGAAAAAAAAAAAATAAAAATTCCCAAGAGCCTCTCTGGGGCAAACGGAGTATTAGTTCTGGTGGGAAATGTGACAAAAGCACCCGAGAGTGATTGCAGCACGTCTGCTTCCTTCCTCTACCTTTCTCCTCTGTGTGAGATGCAGCAATGATTCCCAGGGACTGTTTGACTTCAGAAGGATCTAGTTGCAATAACATGAGTTTGCTCTTTAACAGTCATGGGCCAAACTCATACTTCCATCCTCTTGAATCTTAAACTGCTGGTTTTAGAAAACTCTTTTTTTATTGAACAGTTTCTCTGGCTGTATGAAGGATTGCTGTTAACTAGGAAAAACAGTCATAGTATACAGAAAAAAATATCAAATAGATGTATGACCTTATGACCTTCACTGGCCTGTTCTCTGCTCTGGAGACAATTCACACTGCTCTCTGCACTACCAGAGCTCACCTTTTCAAGATGGAAACAACTGACATTAAATTCACTTAATTATTTCACTCCTGTTCCAGCAGCCATTCATTTTTTTGTCTTTTCCATTCTTTGCCCCTAGCACACAGCACTAGTCTAGCCTGAGTGGTTGGATTCAGGTGAAGCCCTGTGCTGTGTCAGGTGGAAAGACACAGCATCTTTTTACTCTGATTTCTGTGAAATGATTAAATATTTTCCCATTATTTAAATCCAGGAAAGTGTTAACAGCATGCAGAAAAATTGTCACCCATAAGGACTGAATACACTAGAATTCAGGAAAAAAAAAAATAATCGGCTACTACATTTTTAAGAGAAGGATTATGAAATAAAATAGCTCCAGAAGAAAACCATAGATTTATTTGTGTGACACTCCTACAAAAAAACTCCTATTAAGCTAAACTAAACAATAAACTAAAAATATTAAACTAGAGGTCTTATTTCAATAGTGAATGATGTACATAGATCACTAGCATCATTTGACGGTCAGCATAAAACGAAGACCTGTAAAGGAGAGGAGCCCAACGTAACAAATATCACAAGCCTGGGATGACACTGCACAAAGTTTTTATAATTCAGAGATACTTTACTGCATCTGGAATGCACAAGTTTATTTGTATGGAGAGCCATAAAAGTGCAAAAATCTCTACGGAATCTGAAATCTCACAATTTATGACGCTAAGGTTATACAAACAGTCTGGAAACTAAGTGAAAGAAAACAGTGTAAGATATGGAATCACATCTGCTGTTAAACTGATTTATTATTAAGTACGGTTGTACTACCAGCATCATTAACCAAGGGAGAATCACATTGCAAGAGAATGAGACAAAAAAAAAAGAAAAAAAAAGAAAAAGCAAATCTTTGTCCATCTCAGTAGAGGGGGGAAAAAAGTTATCTATCCATGGAAAATGAAGGTTCTGTACCCAATTGTTTTTCACATATGTGAAGGAAGGAGTCACCCGAGCTGCGTTGCATCAGTGAGTTAATGCAGTTACTTGAGGTAACTGGAGTTCCTTGGACTTACTGGAACTTAGGTTGAAAACACACAACACATCCAGAAATACATTAGGATTAAAAATAATGAATTTTTTGCATATTTGTTAAAAAATTTAATTAAACGATTGGGAAGATGTTCCTGCTTATTGCAGGGGGGTTGGACTAGATGACCTTTAAGGGGGCCATTGCAACCCTAATTGTCCTATGATTTTATGACTTTTATAACAGAAACAAAAGCAACAGCAATAGGAAATCATCAAGTGCATACTGAAACGTAATGTCAACTGTTTATAGGTGAACATCTTTGAGGTCACATGCATTGTAAAACGTAAGCATAACATGTTTCATCTTGATTTTACTTGGGAAACCACCTGTTAATGACCTTCTTAAAGGAAATGCACGTGCACACATGGACTCTCACAGAAACTTCAGTTATCATTCCAGAGCGACAGTATTCTGCAACTACTACAAAGTGGAATATATTCAGAAAGCTTCAAGAACTGCATCATTGACCAAAAAGCAATTTAAACCCATGACTCATTTATTTTAATTTGAGAACAGTTTCCCCACAGAACATATCGGGTTTGAAGAACTTACAGATCCCTGATGTTTTTAAAAGAACATACATTATTTGAAATTTTTTATACAATACTCTATATATTCCAAAACATTAAGTGACTGTGTCTTAATTAGTCACACAAACAACAAAAATTATCATTTCAGGTAGCACACATCAACTAAGAGCTGCTTTAAGGCTTTTAGGGAGGTTTTGACTAATTTGCAGGCCAAAATGAGGTGTGGGGCTCTTCTGTGCTAGCTGTGACAAGCACAGCAGCCTGACAGCAGGGAAGTGACACACACGGAGGGGAAGTGATTTACTTTCTGCCATCCAGAGAGTCAGTACAGAAAAAAGCATCAATCCCCAGTTTCCACCTCAGACTAGTTCACTGTTTACTGGAGAATAAAGAGCTGACAACCAGGGACAATACTTAACGTGGGTTTGTCTATATTCCTGCGAAATGACTGTTCAAAGGACCTAACAATTTTATTACCTTCCTGTCTGTGCTTCTGATCCTGCAAAGCTTAAGCTCATTTCACATTTCTTACATTATCTGTAGCAGTTTTGCAGCCAGCTGGCAGTAATGAATGCTAAGGCATGCTTCAATAAACCCCACAGACGCAAAGTAATGCCGCTTACCTCCATGAGGAAAAAACTGTGCATAGATCTGTTTGAATGTTTCTTCATTAACAACCCCACTAGGACACTCCTGTTGGAAAATCAAAAAAGAAAAATCAAGGAAAAAACCCCAGCTCTATAAATGTTCATTTGGAAAACTCTACAAGCCCAAAGAGAGCAATTAAACAAATCAAATTCCTGTTCTCACAGTGCTCTGGATGCACAGGCTGCGCAGCTGAAGACATTAAAATAATTCAGACTGCAATTTCATCTTAAGTATCTCATAGACTTGGTTCACCATTATTAACATTTTTAACAGCGTTTTCAGCAGTGTCTAATCCCTGTTTTATCGGATGACCCAGAAAGGGAGTTCATGCCTTTTGTCATCCAAAGCTCTCATCCAATAATTACAAATAATGGTACTGCCAGCTAACACCTCCCTGTCGAATGCCTCCACATATATGAATGCATTAATCCTCAGCAGAAGACTGCAGCCAGATACCTGACAGCAGCTCCATGGAGGCCAACGGTACATACTATACTCGTAAGTCCTTACAAACAAGCATTAGTATTAGGCAGAAGAAGACTACATCCTTTTTAACCTGTTTATCTGATCAATCTTCTGTATTCTTCTGAGAAGCCAGAATTTTCTAATTTTCCAACCCGGCAAACTGCACCCCTGCAGTTTTCCTAACCTGGCAACCTATGGGGTTATTTTATTTTTAAATGTAAGGCATTTCATTTCACTTTTGGCTGCTTTGAATAAGGGCAAACACTTAGGGAGGTGGAAGATTTTCTGCCCTAAGCTTCCTGACCTACTAACTAGTGTTCAGGAAAAGGAGAGTACTCGTGCTTGCTCTGCTATGGCCCATGAAAATCCAAGCTGTAATGGTAGTTTGGGGTGGGAGATGCTCCCTGGGGATATTTGCAGAGTCTGGGCAGCACCTGTGAAAAGGGAGACGTGGCAGCTTCGAGGAGCTGAGGTGCTTTACCCTGTAGTTATACCCAAACTGAGGTCCTCACATACCTTGGAGTCAGGAAATCAACAGACACCGTAACGTTAGGCTGAATGGCTGCCAGGGTTTATTTTAGAATGTATAGTGGGGCATAGGATTGAACCTATCAGTGCATAGCTCACGTGTTAAGAAAAACACATCAAAAATCACCTACCTGGAAGAATACTTCTACATGTTGCCTTGGAGCATCTTCCTTGAGCACTGGATACGTGTACTTTCCCATCATATCATAAATTGCCTTTACAATATCCATCATTTCCTGCAGCAGTGGCATGCCAGCACAAACACAAAAGGGAAATTAAGAGAAATGGGAGCACAATTCTTTCTTTTGCTACCCTTTTCTTTAGCCTCCTCCTCCCGTTACGAAACAGAACAGAGAATGCCCACACATGTGCACAAAGACACACATGTATCATAGACAGGTTTGTCTATAAAACACAAGTGCTTCATTCTGATGGTGCCATGACCTTTCCACAGCACCACGGGAGGTGCCAGCAGTGCTCACCTCCCTCCTCTGCCCAGGCTGCACTGCAGGACTCACACTGACACAGCAGCTGCTGGGCTGCAAGTGGCATGCTCAGTCCTGAGTACTGAAGCACTGACCTTCAAGACAGAGCCTCCTCCAAGGCCAGGGACCTTCACGGCAGTCACTGAGAACCCAGCCCTTCCCCACACCTTGCACAAACTGCCACACATCCGGTAGCAGCAATTGCAAACCCTCCAGGTACACACAATAGTTTTGAGAAGATAGACCAAGATGTATGTATCTCTACTTTGAGGGTGGCAGAGCACTGGAAGAGACTGCCCAGAGAGGTGGTGGAGTCTTCTCCACAGACATTCTAGACCATGACCCGCCTGGACCCGTTCCTGTGCAACCTGCTCTGGGTGGACCTGCTTTGGCAGGGGGGTTGGACTGGATGATCTCCAGAGGTCCCTTCCAACCCCATATGATTCTGTGATTCTGTATTAGCAAAATATTCAGGTTATTGTGCTCAAAACCCAAGGCTTCCCACAAAGGGAACAAAGCGAACCCAAATAAGAAGATAAAACCATATGATAATGCAGGATTAGGGAGTGGTGCCGGGGGCTTGCAGTGCTTCAGGTGAACCCACACCATACCTCCCAGTGCAGCCTGAAACCCCTCACGACTCAGTCACTGAGTAGCTATTGTCACCATCACCATCCCCTTTGCAAAGGTTATGTTGCTCATAGCTGTAAACTAGGGCTTGCTCCTGGGTAAGGCAATCCATTAAAGGCAGTATAATAGAGAAAATATGTCTACAAACCTATGCAATGTAAGATCGCTGTGCAATTTACACAGATAAATGCTCAAGTCCAGTCTCATTTGCATTTAATTAGCTACATGTAAAATTAACTATGCTCTGCAACAGAAACCAGTTGGCTCTCTTTAGCAATCAGCCCCACTTGTTGGAACCAGCCTTACCTCCTTGTTTATATAGCCATCCTTATTTATGTCATACAGATTAAACGTCCACCTTAGCTTCTCATGAACAGTTCCCCGCAACAGAATGGACAATGCCATCACAAAATCCTGGGTCAAGGCAGAGAGAGAAATGTGAATTTTCATCACATCCTTTTCTAAGTCATCTTCTTTATATAGCGCCAGTCAAAAGACTTACCATTTTAGAACAACACATGTGGCTATCACCCTCTTTTGATTCCCTTTTCCAAAAACACATATTCTCTGATGGAGCTCAATGGACATAACATCTGCTAAGATGATCTGAGT
Source organism: Calidris pugnax (assembly GCF_001431845.1). Classification (NCBI taxonomy): domain Eukaryota; kingdom Metazoa; phylum Chordata; class Aves; order Charadriiformes; family Scolopacidae; genus Calidris; species Calidris pugnax. The sequence goes on from NW_015090893.1 coordinate 1,001,704, forward strand.
ACTGTCACACTAATAAATGTGTATGAGATAACCAGAAAAATCAGAAAAGTCCTCAAGTACTCAACTGCAGCCACTGCAAAGGCCAAGCTTGTGATATAAAGCCAAGCTTAGCCAGGTTGGAAGGGCAGAAAGACCTAAGGGGTGCTGCAGCCTTAAACTCTCCTAGTCCTGGGGTGAGGGGTGTGAAAACACCGTGACAGTAAGAGCAGATCCAGTCCAAGACAGGCAGACCAAGGTCCTAAAGTTGATAGGACATTGGCTGCTCTGGCTCCTTGGGCTTGCTAGGAGCAACACAGTATGCTCAAGGCCAGAAGATGGGACACCTTCCTGGCTACCCATCCAACTTTGTCATGTTCCAAACACTAAATACCACATGACTGTAAGCATAGCAAAATACATGCCTGGTTTTTCAGAGCACTGCCATGTGCTCCAGTGGCCTTTCCTCTGCTAAAAATGGTCTCCTGCAAGGAGGAGTCACTCAGATTGCCACCACCTGGTTAAACACAGCTTCTTACCCACACATCTTGTGTGCTATCAAAGGGGGAGGAAAATCCAGCCTTTTTTCTGTGCCCACCTTGAGAGAGATGGAGACATCCCAAATTCCTCTATCACGGGGAGCCTCAGGTTTTAGGTTCTGGCAAAATCTGTCAGACTTGACCAGATGCAATTCCCACCACTAATTACTCGGTCTGGGACACAACATTTTAATTGTATTTTTTGTTTACAGTAAAGTTATTACATCTAATACTTTGAATTATAGTTTATACCGCACAACGACTCAGGCACTGTAAGCAGCATCTCTACAGGGATTTATTAGCACAGACAGAGCTTCAAGCTAACAGAGCTATGGAGTTCTGGATACCTCATTTAAGGTACTTAGCCCTTCCTATGTTATCTCCATTAGTTATGCATGGGGCGGTGCTGCACTTCTTAGAAACCTCTGCACCTTCTTCCCAAGGCTCAGAGGAATTTGAATTTGCTGAACAATACAAAAAAGGGGACAAAATGCTTATGTTTGACAACCACTAAAGAGACAGGTTTGCCAAGAAGGAAAGCTCAGCACTTTTTTCTTTTTCCATGTCTCAGTCTGTTTAGGTTTCCGGAAGCCTCTTACTACCAAGTAGTTGCCACACACAAAGCTCCTGCTACAGCCATCACCACAGAGACACACATATACATATTGCAACATCCCCATTTTACATTTGATAAATGAACTAATTTCTCAGTCTTACCTGGAAATTACCAGAGTTCTTGGCCATTTGACAGAAAAGACAAGACTGGTTATGATATCTAGTTTTATGATCACAGTAAACTGTCTTTAAAACTATGAAGTTCATCCTCCACAGGTCTATGCCTTCACATATCCCTTTGCTGCACTCCTACTGCTATGTGTGTGAGCTTGAAGGATGGCTATTTGTAGCCACAGCAACAGGCCTTTTAGTTAAAGGGTGGATTTGGTTTCCCTAGGAACGAAGTACCTGAGATGCTTCTTAAATATATCAAATAAGCTTAAAAAAACCACATTCCAGGAACATACAAACGTAACCCAGCAATGCACAATGTCTGCAGAAGACACACAATGTACTGGCTTTTCTTTGACATGCAAATTTTCTGTACAAATCACTGGTCTCTTTTCATAATGGACTGTCTTCAACCTCCCCTCTCTGCTACATAAATCCCTGCACTTTCTCCCTATGGTACTAACACAATCTATACATTTAGTGAAAAGAAACATGCAAATCCATCTGCATAAACTAAAGTGAACCAGATTTTAAACTATCAACTGATTTAAGACTGAAATCTCTAACCCATCACCCAACAAGACCTATTAGTTTACAATGAAGAGTGGACAGAGAAGCTTAAAAACACAAAGCTGAGGAAGAGCCAACAAAGAAAGATGCAAAACAATTACCTCAAACTTCACTGAGCCATTTTGTGCAGTGTCAAATGCATTAAAGAGATAATGTGCGTACATGCTGGCATCTGAAAAACACAAAGGACACCAATTGGTACAACAGTTGATGATATACTAATGGCTCTAAGCAACATTTGTGACCTTATTTTCCTTCTGTATAAAACCCAACCTCTAGTGCTGCTAGATATTCTATGACCTAGTAAATGTTAATATGGACCTGGATACTCCCCATGCCGTCCTGTAAAACAGCCCTCAAATGTAAAAGCTTTTATAACAGTAGAAACAATCTGGATTATGGGGTTGCACTTGAAAGAATGAGGAAAAAAAAAAAATAAAAATTCCCAAGAGCCTCTCTGGGGCAAACGGAGTATTAGTTCTGGTGGGAAATGTGACAAAAGCACCCGAGAGTGATTGCAGCACGTCTGCTTCCTTCCTCTACCTTTCTCCTCTGTGTGAGATGCAGCAATGATTCCCAGGGACTGTTTGACTTCAGAAGGATCTAGTTGCAATAACATGAGTTTGCTCTTTAACAGTCATGGGCCAAACTATAAAAATTCCCAAGAGCATCTCTGGGGCAAATGGAATATTAGTTCTGGTGGGAAATGTGACAAAAGCACCCGAGAGCGATTGCAGCACGTCTGCTTCCTTCTACCTTTTTGCTCTGTGTGAGATGCAGCAATGATTCCCAGGGACTGTTTGACTTCAGAAGGATCTAGTTGCAATAACATGAGTTTGCTCTTTAACAGTCATGGGCCAAACTCATACTTCCGTCCTCTTGAATCTTAAACTGCTGATTTTAGAAAACTCTTTTTTTATTGAACAGTTTCTCTGGCTGTATGAAGGATTGCTGTTAACTAGGAAAAACAGTCATAGTATACAGAAAAAAATATCAAATAGATGTATGACCTTATGACCTTCACTGGCCTGTTCTCTGCTCTGGAGACAATTCACACTGCTCTCTGCACTACCAGAGCTCACCTTTTCAAGATGGAAACAACTGACATTAAATTCACTTAATTATTTCACTCCTGTTCCAGCAGCCATTCATTTTTTTTGTCTTTTCCATTCTTTGCCCCTAGCACACAGCACTAGTCTAGCCTGAGTGGTTGGATTCAGGTGAAGCCCTGTGCTGTGTCAGGTGGAAAGACACAGCATCTTTTTACTCTGATTTCTGTGAAATGATTAAATATTTTCCCATTATTTAAATCCAGGAAAGTGTTAACAGCATGCAGAAAAATTGTCACCCATAAGGACTGAATACACTAGAATTCAGGAAAAAAAAAAATAATCGGCTACTACATTTTTAAGAGAAGGATTATGAAATAAAATAGCTCCAGAAGAAAACCATAGATTTATTTGTGTGACACTCCTACAAAAAAACTCCTATTAAGCTAAACTAAACAATAAACTAAAAATATTAAACTAGAGGTCTTATTTCAATAGTGAATGATGTACATAGATCACTAGCATCATTTGACGGTCAGCATAAAACGAAGACCTGTAAAGGAGAGGAGCCCAACGTAACAAATATCACAAGCCTGGGATGACACTGCACAAAGTTTTTATAATTCAGAGATACTTTACTGCATCTGGAATGCACAAGTTTATTTGTATGGAGAGCCATAAAAGTGCAAAAATCTCTACGGAATCTGAAATCTCACAATTTATGACGCTAAGGTTATACAAACAGTCTGGAAACTAAGTGAAAGAAAACAGTGTAAGATATGGAATCACATCTGCTGTTAAACTGATTTATTATTAAGTACGGTTGTACTACCAGCATCATTAACCAAGGGAGAATCACATTGCAAGAGAATGAGACAAAAAAAAAAGAAAAAAAAAGAAAAAGCAAATCTTTGTCCATCTCAGTAGAGGGGGGAAAAAAGTTATCTATCCATGGAAAATGAAGGTTCTGTACCCAATTGTTTTTCACATATGTGAAGGAAGGAGTCACCCGAGCTGCGTTGCATCAGTGAGTTAATGCAGTTACTTGAGGTAACTGGAGTTCCTTGGACTTACTGGAACTTAGGTTGAAAACACACAACACATCCAGAAATACATTAGGATTAAAAATAATGAATTTTTTGCATATTTGTTAAAAAATTTAATTAAACGATTGGGAAGATGTTCCTGCTTATTGCAGGGGGGTTGGACTAGATTAAGTACGGTTGTACTACCAGCATCATTAACCAAGGGAGAATCACATTGCAAGAGAATGAGACACACACACACACACACAAAAGCAAATCTTTGTCCATCTCAGTAGAAGGGGGGAAAAAGTTATCTATCCATGAAAAATGAAGTTTCTGTACCCGATTGTTTTTCACATACGTGAAGGAAGAAGTCACCCGAGGTGTGTTGCATAAATAAGTTAACACAGTTACTTGAGGTAACTGGAGTTCCTTGGACTTACTGGAACTTAGGTTGAAAACACACAACACATCCAGAAATACATTAGGATTAAAAATAATGAATTTTTTGCATATTTGTTAAAAAATTTAATTAAACGATTGGGAAGATGTTCCTGCTTATTGCAGGGGGGTTGGACTAGATGACCTTTAAGGGGGCCATTGCAACCCTAATTGTCCTATGATTTTATGACTTTTATAACAGAAACAAAAGCAACAGCAATAGGAAATCATCAAGTGCATACTGAAACGTAATGTCAACTGTTTATAGGTGAACATCTTTGAGGTCACATGCATTGTAAAACGTAAGCATAACATGTTTCATCTTGATTTTACTTGGGAAACCACCTGTTAATGACCTTCTTAAAGGAAATGCACGTGCACACATGGACTCTCACAGAAACTTCAGTTATCATTCCAGAGCGACAGTATTCTGCAACTACTACAAAGTGGAATATATTCAGAAAGCTTCAAGAACTGCATCATTGACCAAAAAGCAATTTAAACCCATGACTCATTTATTTTAATTTGAGAACAGTTTCCCCACAGAACATATCGGGTTTGAAGAACTTACAGATCCCTGATGTTTTTAAAAGAACATACATTATTTGAAATTTTTTATACAATACTCTATATATTCCAAAACATTAAGTGACTGTGTCTTAATTAGTCACACAAACAACAAAAATTATCATTTCAGGTAGCACACATCAACTAAGAGCTGCTTTAAGGCTTTTAGGGAGGTTTTGACTAATTTGCAGGCCAAAATGAGGTGTGGGGCTCTTCTGTGCTAGCTGTGACAAGCACAGCAGCCTGACAGCAGGGAAGTGACACACACGGAGGGGAAGTGATTTACTTTCTGCCATCCAGAGAGTCAGTACAGAAAAAAGCATCAATCCCCAGTTTCCACCTCAGACTAGTTCACTGTTTACTGGAGAATAAAGAGCTGACAACCAGGGACAATACTTAACGTGGGTTTGTCTATATTCCTGCGAAATGACTGTTCAAAGGACCTAACAATTTTATTACCTTCCTGTCTGTGCTTCTGATCCTGCAAAGCTTAAGCTCATTTCACATTTCTTACATTATCTGTAGCAGTTTTGCAGCCAGCTGGCAGTAATGAATGCTAAGGCATGCTTCAATAAACCCCACAGACGCAAAGTAATGCCGCTTACCTCCATGAGGAAAAAACTGTGCATAGATCTGTTTGAATGTTTCTTCATTAACAACCCCACTAGGACACTCCTGTTGGAAAATCAAAAAAGAAAAATCAAGGAAAAAACCCCAGCTCTATAAATGTTCATTTGGAAAACTCTACAAGCCCGAAGAGAGCAATTAAACAAATCAAATTCCTGTTCTCACAGTGCTCTGGATGCACAGGCTGCGCAGCTGAAGACATTAAAATAATTCAGACTGCAATTTCATCTTAAGTATCTCATAGACTTGGTTCACCATTATTAACATTTTTAACAGCGTTTTCAGCAGTGTCTAATCCCTGTTTTATCGGATGACCCAGAAAGGGAGTTCATGCCTTTTGTCATCCAAAGCTCTCATCCAATAATTACAAATAATGGTACTGCCAGCTAACACCTCCCTGTCGAATGCCTCCACATATATGAATGCATTAATCCTCAGCAGAAGACTGCAGCCAGATACCTGACAGCAGCTCCATGGAGGCCAACGGTACATACTATACTCGTAAGTCCTTACAAACAAGCATTAGTATTAGGCAGAAGAAGACTACATCCTTTTTAACCTGTTTATCTGATCAATCTTCTGTATTCTTCTGAGAAGCCAGAATTTTCTAATTTTCCAACCCGGCAAACTGCACCCCTGCAGTTTTCCTAACCTGGCAACCTATGGGGTTATTTTATTTTTAAATGTAAGGCATTTCATTTCACTTTTGGCTGCTTTGAATAAGGGCAAACACTTAGGGAGGTGGAAGATTTTCTGCCCTAAGCTTCCTGACCTACTAACTAGTGTTCAGGAAAAGGAGAGTACTCGTGCTTGCTCTGCTATGGCCCATGAAAATCCAAGCTGTAATGGTAGTTTGGGGTGGGAGATGCTCCCTGGGGATATTTGCAGAGTCTGGGCAGCACCTGTGAAAAGGGAGACGTGGCAGCTTCGAGGAGCTGAGGTGCTTTACCCTGTAGTTATACCCAAACTGAGGTCCTCACATCTTCCCCAGCAGGATGTGGGACCACAGGCAATAGAACAGATGGGTGACAAATGCCACAAGAACTGTCTCTCCATTTTGTGAATCCTGCTTCCTTATTCTCAACTCTTTTTAGAAACTTAATTTGGACAATTTAAGTAAAATTCAGGAGCAAATTTAGCTAACTACAGTGTTTTCCCACCCCCCCAGCAGCTCAGTGCTGTTATAACGCGTGCTCACGTACCAGAGAGTGCCTCAGGCACTGCCATCTGACTATGTGAAATTTTCAATTACACAGAGCATTTCCCAGCTGACAACACTCTTCCTCACAAATTTGACTATCAACCAATTCTGAAAACTAAAACAGAGTGAAACAATGACATGTCCACAGCACTGATCCTTTTCCTCAGAACACAGAATTACAGATATAGAAAAGTCCACTTTCTCCTGCGTTCAGAAATATCCCCGGCAGAGACACCCCACGCTCTCTTGCCTGCTGCAGGGAACAGACAAACAGCTGATCTCAAACCTTTTCCTACCAGCCACTTGTGATTTGGTGGATGTTCCCTTCATTATCTCTTTTCCAGGCTGAAGCATCCTCTCTTGAGAAGCACAGAAGGCACCAAGTGTCCTTTGACAAACCCTTCTCTGTATCTTTCCAATTCCACTGTACACTTTTGGAGATGGCAGTCCAGGACTGCACACCACGTTCAAGATGCCTTCTAAAGTAATGGAAATTCATTTAAAAGTTCATTCTTCTGTGCTAACGCATGTAGGAAGGCCATGCCTCTGTGCAGAGTGAGGTGTTGGGGCAGCACAAGCAAGCTTGGGGATGAACGTAAATGGGTTGAAAGAGCACAGAGCTGCAAGAGCCTTTACATCCAAAGACAGTACCTCCATATTATACCTCCTGGAATGCTCTTGGGGTGGAAATCCCTTGATCTCCCTATAATTCCGTGCTTAGCCTGGACTTGCAGAGCAGGCCTGGGAGTGCATGTCACAGCCCCCAGCAGGTTTGCAAAGCCAGGCAGACACTGGTGCTGCTGTAGTTACTCCCCTGCCAGAGGTGCACACACTTGCCATGTGTTACACCCCACTCTGCAGGAAGACAAATGCTGAGAATTACAGCTTGTTGAATTTGAGATGAGTAAACTATAGGAAGTCTAAGAGAATCCCTTTGAACTGGTGACACAGAAAGCTGGGGAAAGATTCAAGTCCATGATTTATTTATTGATGAGTTCTTTAGATACCTTTTAAGAACAAAAAGGACTTTGACAAGAAATTCTTCCACCATGAAAAGTCTATAAAGGTAAAAAGGCTTCTTTCTTCAAGCCTCTGATCTGCCGGCATCCCCCACTGCTGATGTGTATTCACTAACCACGGAAAAGGACAGAACAAACAAGAGAAATCACTTTATTCTGTGCAAGTCACAGAAGGAGAGCCATGAGGGGTACTTCAGGTGACATCAGAGGCTGTTCTTAATCACATACCTGTTCACTATTGAAATTAGGGTGATTAGATCAAGCTCCTTCCTCAAATGCAGAAGAAATCCTGCTGTTTTCTACTCACTATTTGGGTAGAAAACCATCAGTGATTTGGGAGAGATTTAAGCTAAGTAAAGGATAATTCATTGCTTAAAAAGCCCTGAAATTATCTTTCAGTCTGTCTTCATGACCTGACAACTGTCCTTCTACTGGGTAGGCTTAAGTGTCCCAAATAAAACCCAAACCTGGCACTGGGTCTTGACCTTGCCAGGGTGATCCCTTCTCCACCACTGGTGTTCAGGGCTTGATCCACAGCAAGAGGGTGAAAAGACCAGCTGGACTATCTAAAGCCCATGGCTGCAGGACCAGACTTGGTTTTCCATTTACAGACAACATTAACTAAGCTTTCTAATTCTGTACAGCAGAATTCCTGGTTAGATAAGTACCCTCAAAACATTCCAAAGCTCCTAATAAAATAGCCACTTCCAGGTTTCTTTGTGATGAGAAAAGTGGTTACTTTTTCATCTCTTCATGCCACTTCTAATAAGCTAGAAAGCATTAAAAGAAAAATAGATAATATAAGGTAAGAGCTAACATAAAAATATTCTCCCAAAGTTCATGTTTCCTAAAGCTTGCAATCTAAAGTATGTTAAATAAATATTCTAGTATTTATTTCAGGTATTTTTTAATCATAGATCAGACCAAGTACCCCATCAACAGCCCATTCTTCCGGTAGAAATTTTCTCCTTGGTCACTGGAGCGCTGCTACTCCAAGACCCACATTGGTCAAATACTGTGAAGTTCTGCAGAGGCCCAAATTGTCATTCTTTTTAAAACCAGATCTACCAGAGCACCTAACCACCCTTTCCAGTATAGCACTACTGGCCAAAAACACTCAGTGAAGATGTATTCCTTTCTCTCATCTTGATAAATGCAAGTATTCTATTCACAGAGGACCATCCCTTCGCTGCTTGAAGGCAGTCTATAAAGGTAGGAACTGATCATTATTTTCTCTACACGTTCCACAACTGCAGAGTCCCTTGGACCAATTCCAAACTATATTAATAGCCCGTGTTCACGAAGAGCCCCAGCCCACCACTACCAACCCTGAGAACGAAGTCTAAGTCTGCAAAGGGCAGGCACAGAGGAGGCTGCTGCTGCAGGCACTCTCCTCACAGAGGCAAGGTCTCCCATAACAGTTTTGGCCATTGAAGTCTAAGTCTGTGAAGGGCAGGCACAGAGGAGAGGCTGCTGCTGCAGGCACTCTCCTCATAAAGGCAAGGTCTCCCATAACAGTTTTGGCCATAGTGCCTGATTAAATTTTCTGCATTTCCACATGATCCTTATTGCTTCTGATGCTCCATCTGGAAGCCAAATGAAAGTTTGCATCAAACCTCCAGGAGCGCTGGGGAGAGGCAGCGCTGACATTGATCAGCCTGTTTAGCTCTCTATAACTGGATTGCTTTCAGACACATATGCTAGTACCAATTCATTTGTACTTAATTGATCACAATTTTGTTTTTATAAGAGTCAAATAATGCTCAGGAGGCCTCATTACTGCTACAGTACGACTCAATACAGCTGACTCAAAAGAAATCCCTCTTGTGAAAAGGAGCAGGTAAGCTTAGTGTCAGTTTAAATTCCACTGAATATAACAAAGGTTTTACTCATTTAAGAAAAATTTCTTGGCAGTATAAAAAAGCGTGGTCCTACTCCATAACATTCATAAGGCCTGTCTTCGATGGCAGAGGGTTAGATTTCAGGGAAATACCTCTAATTTCTTTAACCTATGAATTCTTTTAAACATCTAACAAGAACAGTGAACATTTTTTGTCTTGTCAAGCATGAAAACAACCCCTCATTTTCAAAAAGCTAACTATATCAGGCATTGGCAGCATGAGTGATGCATTGAATCTACCCTCTCAGACTTCTTTTAAATACTAAATCACAAAGGAGCTGAATCCACAACAAAAAAAAACCCACCTCAAACAAAGTTGCACTTGCTGTTCTTTCTTCTGCTGGAATCAGAAATTAGCTTCATTTATTGCTTTCAAAGACGTGCAATGTGGGCAAGCAGGCAGCAGCAGCAGAGCTGAAGTGGGGCTGAATACAACCTGCCCATCAGACTGTTCCCAGCTCACTCTGCTGGTAAGTGGAAAGCAGCACTCGAGGGGTCACAGTTTGCTAAACTAGAGGTATGAAGTTAAGTGACCACAGACAGACTCTACCATATTCTCCTTCAGGAGACACAATCCGGATTTGCCTCTCTAAGCACTCACACATTCCGCATATTTTGTTGCTCTTACTACGTTCTCCCAGTTTGAAGATATTTGGGGGGGGTTATGGAAGTATCAGGACGATTTTCCCTTCTCATACTGCTTGCTTTAATCTCAAAAAACCTGGTTTCTTACAGATGATTACATCTGATACTAAAATCCATTACAGATGTGCTGAAATTCACACCAAAGCAAGGTAAGAATGTCTCCAACAGCACCTCACTTATTTGCATTGTCTGTTTTCTGATTTAATATTAGAAAATTATCCCTTGCCGCTAGCAACCATTTCCCCTAACAGCACAGAACTCACAGAATTGAACAAAAAAATCCCATTAAAATCCCAATCCTTTTAAATCCATGCACACAATTCCAAAGCATTCAAGTCATTAGAAAAATGGTCTAAATGGGAGATATTAATTACTAAGCTCAAACCTCTGTCATTGTTGGTCACTTCATCAGTCATCAATTTATCAATTTTCATCTTAAAAATAGTTTCTCATTCTCCTCCCTCCCATTCCATAACCGTTCCCCAAACTTTACTCCTCTGGGGAGTGGAAACTCTCTTCTAATCCCAGCTTATGCCTATTCATGACCATTTTGTTCCCATGCCAATATTGCCTTTCAGCTGAAACAATTCTCTCGCCTGATGTGTTACAGTCAGAAAGTATCGCATTTTTTTTATTGTTAAACTAAAGCAAGGCAAGATCCACCTGAGGTTATGCTGGTTTTTGCCACCTCTGTTGCCTTGCTTTTGCAGAGCCAAAAAGCAATCAGGCCATATACCTCGCGTTCATCTGGCTCCAGGCTGAGAGCAGCTACCTCCAAGGTACAAAATAGACACAACACCGAGTGCACCTTGGGGACAGAGATAACTGCTAAAATAAAAGTGAACTTTTGGTCCTGGCATCAAGAGATGCTGGGGGATGGCTACCTTTCACAACTGGAAAAGAAGGCTGAAGGCAAAGAGAGAGGGGATATTTGGCCAGGCAGCAAGGACTCTGGCCTGGTTAGTGTGCTCTGCTTCTCTGGAGCAGCAAAGGATCTGAATTTCGGGGAAGCCTCCATCAGTCTGGTGCAGAAACACCAGGCCTGTCCAGTGACATGCTGGGAAGAGACTGGGAAGGCTTGGAGAGAGTGGGGAAACAGATTTCAGAGACGAAGAAAGAGCAGGAATAAAAGGACTAAGAATTAGGACCCTGGTCAGCCAGGGCATTAGTCCAGAGGCCACCCCAGGCTGCACCAAACTGCCTTTGGTCAAACACCATCTCCCATCACAAACACCAAACTGCCTTTGGTCAAACACCATCTCCCATCACAAACACCAAACTGCCTTTGGTCAAACACCACCTCCCATCACAAACACCAAACCCTCAGCTCCCAAAATAGACTATTCCACACAACGCCTAGTGCACCTTGGGGACAGAGATAACTGCTAAAATAAAAACGAACTTTTGGTCCTGGCACCAATAGATGCTGGAGGACGGTGACCTTTCACAACTGGAAAAGAAGGAGGGACATGCTGGGAAGAGACTGGGAAGGTTTGGAGGGAGTGGGGAAACAGATTTCAGAGACGAAGAAAGAGTAGGAATAAAAGGACTAAGAATTAGGACCCTGGTCAGCCAGGGCATTAGTCCAGAGGCCACCCCAGGCTGCACCAAACTGCCTTTGGTCAAACACCACCTCTCATCACAAACACCAAACCCTCAGCTCCCGTGACTGCGGCCACGCTGAGCAGGGCCTCCTCTCCCTGTGTCCATTACATGTGCCTGCAAATGGCTCTGTGATTATCCAGGTGTTGCCTCATGATTAAACAGGACCTGTACAATCACCGAGAGCAAACAGTAACCTCAGCTCCTGTGACTGCGGCTCTGTCCATTACATGTGCCTGTAAATGGCTCTGTGATTATCCAGGTGTTGCCTCATGATTAAACAGGACCTGTACAATCACCAAGAGCAAACAGTAAGTACAAGGCAGAGAGAGGAAAATGACTGTATTCCCACAGGGATTTTGAATCTCCAGATGGCACTGTAACATCATCCCCAAAAGCAGACGGTTCAGTACTGTAGCAAATATGGTAACAGCTGAGTCAGTTTGCCTGCTGTGCATAATTACCCATCCCATTGAAACCATGATTTACAGGCTACAAATGCTAAAGCTGCCCTTTCATTTCAATTTAAACCTTAGATATTAAAGCTTCACGCACATTGTGTGCAAGGCAGCTGGAAGAAAACAGACTGCTTTGTCCTAACAGCCCGATATCAAACAAGATGTTGCCAGCACCACCAATTAATACCAAGACCTTCAGTGAGGTTGTAGGAAAGGGTTTTGGTCACAAGTTAAACGCACTTGTCTGTCATTCTTGCCCTGGGAGGTAATGCCTCTGTACTGCAGTGATAGCACAACTGGGAGGGACAAGGGGTAGATGTCATGTCTGCTGAGAGCAAGTGATATAACAATTGGGAGGAGCAAGGGGTAGATGTCATGTCTGCTGAGAGCACGGCAAGGCTGCCTCTGTTTGCCTTTGTAGCTGCTGGCTCCTATCAGCACAGAGCAGTGCTCTCCCACACAGGATTCCCACCAAAGGCAGCAACACAGAAGGCATTTTTCGGAGATCTTAGCAAAACACAGTGCTTAAGAACTCTCCGGGTTTATTCTCCCACTGTAGGCAGCCCTGTCACATTACCCTGTACAGCAACCTGTCAAGCTCTGTCTCAAAAGCCATAGGATTTCTTGCTGAGTGCCCAAAGCATGAAAAGGTTTCAAAATAGCAGTCTTCAGTGGTTAGAAAACTTCACAGAGGAAACAACCTCCTCTGCACAGCAAAGGCTGCACAAATACAACACAAACAGAAAAATAAAGCTAAGCTATGCCTTGGCCCACTTAAGTGAGTGGTGAAATAAAGGATGAAACCACCAGAGTCCTTGGAGAAGTCAAGTATACACTGCAGATGTGATTCAATCTCATCTCAAGAATCTGTCAAAAAGAAAGGCCTTTTTCAGTGTCCAGCAGGTTTGTCTCAACACTGCCTGTATTTAGGGTAGCTCAGCTTCATTTTGGGTATTTTTACCCAGTAGACTTGACCTTCTCTTTCCCAGAAACGTCAGCACCTCACTGTGACAGTGGCTGAAACACTGGAGCAAGACAATTTAAAATCCACACTGTGTTCATTGAACTGGCTTGATACAGATCTATTAATCACCATGAAAACATCAGCTGGCACGAACCACCTGGGTGACTAAATCCAGACCCTGAGGCAACCACGTAATGAGTATTAATTCTTAAAGGTCCATAAAACATCTGCTCCACGTAGCCTCAAAGTTCCCTGTCCTGCAAGACAATTTAAAATCCACACTGTGTTCATTGAACTGGCTTGATACAGATCTATTAATCACCATGAAAACATCAGCTGGCACGAACCACCTGGGTGACTAAATCCAGACCCCGAGGCAACCACGTAATGAGTATTAATTCTTAAAGGTCCATAAAACATCTGCTCCACGTAGCCTCAAAGTTCCCTGTTTCTCTTCATTCTGATGAGTCCCTGTGAGGCAGCAGAGGTGACCCAGAAGCTGAAGCTCACGCAGCTGCAGACTCCCTGCTCCCAGGGAGAATCTGGCTGGAAGGATGGGTCACAAAGAGGAGCACGGTGCTGTTCTGTGCATACAGTCATGCCAGCTGGCATGGTCCCTGCTTTCACCTAAGTCTATAGTCTCCCTCTTGTCTCCTCAGTCTTGATATCCATTTACTTTTGATTTCTTTTTGGCTCCTGCCACTCCAACCTTATTCCCTACCTTACGGTCCTAATGAGCTTTAATAACATCCTACTACAAGAATAAGATTTCTCCAGGTAGAGAAAGGATAAAAAAAACCCATCTTGGGTAGCTAATCGCAAGCAAACAGTACTGCTCATATCTGAACATGAGGAACTGACAGCAAGAATTAAATAAGTAACCAAAAAAAACATTTTCAAGTTATCCTTGAAGTACAGGCCCAGTGAAGGAAATTGCAGTGTGCTTACTGACATTTGGGGAACATGTTGATGTGAATATTCCGTGCCAAATATTCACCCAAGCCCAGTTTTAGGCAGATTACGGTGTCATAAATATTAGATGGAGAGACAGATTGTGCTCATTTTTCTATGGTAAGGGAGTTCTAGCATAAAACTCTTAATGTTTAGCAGGGGAATGATACAAAATGCAGCTGAGCAGTAGAGGCTGGTGGGGGACAGACATAGTAGACTTGGTTCACTACAGTGCTGTTCTTACATTTTTAAATCCTCTGTAAAGCACTTGAAGTTCTCTTTTAGTGAAATTGGTTTGTGCTTCAAGCTGTTCCAGTCCCTCGGGTCTATGGCACACCGTAGTCATTTCTAATTCATCTTCAATTTTATCTGAAAGAGAAGACAGGAAAATATTTATTTTGGTTGTTACCTTTGCTCTATTAACATGATGGATAGGACAGACTGGATTTCAAGAGCAGTAAAGAAAAAAGAAACCATCAACAGAACTCATCTGTGTGACTGTTTTCAACCTCTTAAAAGCAAAATAAAAGCCGTATTAGTAAAGCAATAGCTCATATTTCTTACTGGACTGCCAATTAGCACCCCCATTAACAAAGCCAAAATTGGGAGTGAGAACAGAAGGGCAGGCAGCAGATATGTTGCTCCAAAAGGCAACACCAGATATTTCTTTTCTAAATATTGAACCAGCATGGAGGAATAGGCCTTTCAGAGTACTAGCTTTAAAAAAAAGCTGTGCAAATATAAGTGAGAGAGCAGACATGCTTAAGCATATTAGACAACCACATTATGCTGAGGGTAAACAGTGAGGGAAACTCTTCTGTGTGCTAACCAAAAAGCTTGTTACAGAGACACTAAAGGTCACTTTAATCCTAAGAGAAATTCAAACGATGCCCTTAGGTGCTGAATCTGGAATGAATCCAGCTTGCATTTGTGTGGACTTTTTGGCGAAACAGATAAGCAACAAAAAATACTTATGTGCATTTTATTCAACAGATCGCTCACTCTCCCACAAGGAAGAAAACCACTTGAGACATATCCCATCCTGCATTACTGTAATCTCACTTTTTTTTTTTCTGCACTTTTTTCCTGTCAAGCCCATTTACCCAGCAGCATAGGTAATACCAAAATTGATACAGAAGCTTAGCGTATGTCAGTTTGAGAGCCTTTAAACTCCAAGGACCAGATGCAGGTTTGAGCTGATGTGAAAATCCCATCTTCATCCAAAAGTTGTTTGGCATAAAAGGCTAACACTTTCCTTATTATCAAAACCACACAACTTTTCCCCTGCAAAAATGTTTTAGGTTATTGGGCTCAAGTATTATATAGTAAATTCCTTCTGAAAAGCAAGGATTTCAGAAGAAGGGCACAAGGAAATGGAGTCACTCTAAACAGAGGAAAGGCATGAATTCAGAGCAGAGTGGCTCAGTGAAAGAACAAATTAGAATAAAGCTATCTTTTCATAACTTAGCTTTATTCTGTACATATACATGAAGGTGAAGGCAGAGCACACATCAGTGAGTCATAATGGTTGATTAACATTGGTTCATTATTTCAATATTAAGAAATCAGTTTGAAATACTGGTGAATTCAGGATGAGCCATCCTCCTAATCCTCTGTGCCTGGAGTTTCAAAATCCTCCTAATCCTCTGTGCCTGGAGTTTCAGTCAGCATTTGTGGGGCTTGAGCAGTGAAAATACACATGTAAATACTATTTCTCAAGGGAGAACAGTATTGCACAGCAAGGGAACAAAGGTAAGAGACAGCATGGGACAGAATGAGAGTATCACAACCATTTATGATGCAAAAAATAAATTACTAAACACTGGCAAGTGGCCAGAAAAGGTCTGAAGGAGACACCTTTTCCACATGAAGGGGACATGAAGAGTCTAGAAAGTATAGCTCCTGTTAGAGGAAAGCTAAAAAGGATGTCTGCTACCAGAAAAAGAACAGATAATGTGAGATTAGGGGGAAAGACAATTTTCTTTCAAAGAGAACACGTCACAAGATGAAGGAAATGCAGAAGAAGCTGTAGAGAGAAAGAAAAATGTGGGGAAGAAATTCCTTAAAATGAGGGAAGGGGAATGAGTTGTTAAAAAAAAAAAAAAAAAAAAAAAAAAAAAAAAAGAGGAAATCCATTTAGAAGGAAGCCAGGTTAGGAAGACTCAGCACCATCCATACATTGTGTAGGAAACCACTTGTTTACCTTTGGTTAACCATAAGTTAGCTAAACCCCTTTATAAAATGCATGTAACCTCAGACTCCCTCCCCTGCGTTTCCCTGCTGTCCCTCAATGCAATAAGCAGTTTACACACGACCTCGACAGTTGTTTAGTTTTTCCATAGGGAGCCATACGTTTTGCAGTGTGTTGAACAGCAGGAATTAGGCTCTGGGCTTTTCTCTCCTCTCTAATATGCCCAGTTTTTCACTGACATTTCCTGTTGATGGAGTCACTCTAAAGTTATTTAGAACTTCAATCATTGTAAAATCTAAGTGTAAAACAGTGGCCATCTAGTCTTTATGCCCTGTAATATAATTCAACAGAGAGAAAAAAATAATAATCTATGCAACCTCACATAAGTGGTGAGTCTAATGAGGGAAGCCAGCCTGTTGGATTACTCATACTTAGCTTTATTGATATTCCTACGATGTGGCTGCTCACGTGGTTTCTACAGAGGCAGGAAAGATCCAGCTGAGAAAAGTCACGCTCTTTGCAAATACATTTTTATATGACTAACTTCTTTGTGGGTATTTTATTTGCCATGTACTTCTGAAGCAACTATTAATCCAAAACACTTATTGGAATTTGTGTTCGAGTTCTAAAAACCAAGTAATTAAAGAAAAAGGTCTCGCTCACAGAAAACTTGCGCTATAGCTCCGTGATAGTTTTAAACAAAATCTGCAGAATTGAATTTCGAAACTTAGTTCTTTGGCTTATCCAGATGTCTTTTATATGAGCGGACCCAAAATTAGGGTGTTGGAACTATTTTTTAAAAATATGCTTGAATAAAGTATTACTTGGCGAACATTGTAATTTAATAATGATACATTGTCTTTCGACAATACTAGCCTCATTCAATGAATCATTATTTCAAACGAGTGCAATTCATCTTCTTCAGCTTGTCCTGCAAGAATAGTTTTTTCCAACAATCAGTTTATGAGCCTTGGGTCCCACAGGGCAGATACTTCTATGTTAAAAATAAGCCAGATTATTGTTGCAGATTTGATTCCATTTCCCATGCTGAGAAACGTGGCTCTTTTCTTTAAAACAAGCTGCAGAAAGGAAATTATGAAAAATTCATCCCTTTCAAAGTAACACACTATTTTTTCCTTCCTTTGTCTATTCCAGAGCCAGCATTAATCTGAGCCTCTGAAGAACATCTGATGGTTCCCTACAGGTTAATCCTTTCATCTGCTTCCCCTTCCTTTCCTAAGGGAAAGGTTTAGAACTTAGCAAAAAAACTTGTGAAGCTTTAGATCTGGCCGAGGGGGCACCCAAAATTACACCAGATCAACAAGTGTCCAGTAAAAACACTGTAAAAATTAAAGAAGTTGTTCCTTCAGTGGAACGTGCCCCGACACAACAGAGTAGACCAGGGCTTTTCCTGGAGCCTCACTGCAGAAAATACAGGAAAGATTTGATAGTTCTTCTTGTCTATCACTTGCCAACAAAGAACTACTTTCCAAGTAGTTTCCAAGTCAATAGTGCCCACCTCCACAAAGATTTTTTTTTTTCTCATTATTTGTTTCCTTTCACTGTTTTATCTTAACTCTTTTAAACCTTTTTCTTCTATTCTCTTGACACCCTATAAATTAACCGCAGTGACCTGAGTGGCAAAAAAGAAAACTCACTTCGTCATCCGCCCTTGTCTTTTATCATGTATATTGTATTTCCTCTTATTTACATTTTCATTATGACACTGGCTCAGTCCCTCCCAGCTCTTCAGGGATGTCACTGTATGAAATATGAGCCCTTGCATTTATATTAAACTGAAGCTCACTTCATGGTGGCAAATGCAAGCAAAAGCGTGTATACACAGATACACATATGCAAATTTAAAGTTTTATTAGGAAAGCATGGTGTTAAGATATTTTATCTAATGTCATGTTCTTCCTCAGTGTTGCCTTGTTCACAGCTTGCTGAACACCCCCAGAGATTTTTGCGTGTGGGGAACAGGCACACCACTGGTTTGAAGTTAATTCTCTTCCTCAATTTGGAAGTGCACACAGAGCTAGGGACTGACTGCAGACACTGCCAGGGACGCGGTGGTCACCTCCCCAGCTGAGGTGACACGTGTGACAAGGCACAGCAGAGATGAGATACAGCTGTTGCTTACAGCATCCCTTCTGAGCTGGAACCAAGACCAGCCCTGCTTGGAGGAGACATCCACCTCAGAGTCTGGGTACCATACACCCAGTTAGGGAGAACTTGAACCTTAGCAAATAGGTCCACATTTATTATTATGGATCTCAAAGAAAGATGTTTTAATTTATCTTTTTTCTCTAGCACTTGTTGAAATCATCCCTGGATGAACCCTTTCCACCCCAGACAGCTGCAGCCAGTTGTGTCCTCGTCTTAAGTTCACCTACACTGTTTAGCTGGTGCAGAACACACTCGAGCATTTGCTAAAGTGTTTTTCTTGCAGTGGGTTTAAAACTGGAGAAATGGGAAGTAGCAATTTCTGATTTAGAATTTGCCTCTGGCCATATTTTTTTATGGCTGCTTTAATAGCAGGGTATGAAGTCTGGGTCTGGTAGAAGCGCCTGTGGTAATCTTACTCCAAAGTAGATCCAGATTACAATCGTTAGTTAATTTTGCATTTTTGTGGAAAATATCATTGGTATTTGCTTAGCCCATAGGACAGGCACATTTTGAGTATCAAACAAAATAAACAGTGGCTTCACTTTACAAAGAAAAATAATCCTGGCACACTTGCGTGCACATGCATATTTTATGGATTGTTGCTAATGAAAGATATTGTATTTCATTTCTCTGCTGCTTGCTCAAGAGCAGAGAATGAATTTTCATTAGAGTAGATCAATATTTTAACTGAATACACTTTAGAAATTACTTAATGGGGCTTGGTTTATACATCCTTTCGTATTTGTTCTAATTTTACCTTTTGTTATCTTTACAATTTGAAGATTTCCATACTTTCCCTGCCTGCAAGTGGCCCTGTGGTTTACTACTGTAAACTTTCCTGAACAGAATTTGCATTTCTCCAAGTGATAAACTGGAGTAATTTCAGCCTATTCATGTGAAAGCTGTCTTGTACATCTACGTGCCTACAAAATTGCTTCATCATTGAGGAAAACAGATTTCCAATCACAGCTGTCTCCCAGCAGAGGGACACAGTCCTCCTCTTACCCATGGTAAAGACAAGAAGTCTATTGATTTTGAAGGAAAACGACCTGCTCCAATATTTCACTTTTCCAGATCTTTCCATTCCATTGGACACAGGCACATTTACCTGCCAGCTTATGGAAAATACATTGTCCATTTGTCTTAAAAACATGTATGTAATGTACATCCAAGCCAGCTACATCACCTGAGGCACTGCCTAAACCCAGTTCCTACCCATGCAACACCAGTTTGAGACCCAGTCAGTAACTTGCCACCACTATCAGCAAAGGGCGGATGACGAGCCCCTGTCACAGCACAGAAGCTGAGTCCTAAAATCCTCTGCTGACAGCACATCTTTTAGTGTTCCCTTTACTGACCTGTTTCCCATGCAAAAACGCCAAATCAATATTCTTCAGCTCCAACAATCCTTTCCTCATGAGAAGAACAGATTACATTGGTCACAGGCAACGCCAAAGTTGTATTTGTGGACTATCAAACAGGAAACAATCGTGTGTTATTTACCAGCTGCTCTCTCAGCTCTGGTTTGGAATAGCCACGGACCCCAAATTTATTAACCGGCCCATCCTTCCTCTCGCTGGCAGCTGCCTCCACACAAGCAACATCTTGCCCAAAAGCAGAGGTTGGTTTCGCTGGGACAAACTCACTTATGAAACGCAAAAAACATCAAACATCCTTCCCACAGCGGCCACCTAAAATACTGCAGTATTTCCAGCCCTCCAACCTGGCAAACAAGCGAGAGCGATGTCTCACTGCATCGTTAGAGCTGGCCAAGGACAACCCAAGGCCTAAACCAGAATTTAAAGGGAGGGTGTAAATGATGATTTAATAAAAATGCAAATGGACCCTGTCCCCTGCTTCCAAAGGCTGCAAGGTGAAACCGTGTAATACCAGGCTCCGCAGCTAATGGGAGAAATTTGAAAACATGTTGCTTATAATAAATTCATTTTTTGTTAAAGAAAAAAAATGAAGACGTAAAATACAGCTAATGTGCCCAGTGTTAATTGTAAAACTGACAAGTATTAGATGAAATGGGTAATTTTACAAATACAGCAGAAGGGGATTAAATTATGTGCAAGAATTATTAGACTGCATCTTATTTTTTATTAAAAAAACGTTAGCTATATTTTAGGAGCAAGAACCCGAAGAAAAAATTAACCCTAGTTTATCCATGATATCTTTGAAATTAATCTCCAGACAGAATACTTGCTTGGCCAGATCCTGCAGGAAATAGATCCTGCCTGTGGGAAACCCATTGCAAATATCTGAAAATTTTATGAGGAGAAATAACAAAAGGCCTGAGTCCATAAATGCTCATTACAGCAACAAGTTCCAGGAATGGGAGTCAGAGGAGACGCTGTGTTACTGCTGCAGACCTCGCACGTTGCCTTCAGCATTCCCCCACCGGCACAGCGGGAGCTCGAGGAAATACTGCTTTTATGAAGTCCCTTGAGGTCTGTGGTTCCAGGTCCTTGGGGCAAAGGCAGTGACAGAGTCCAGCTCCACTATCTGGAACAGGGAAAATATTGCTGTGCAGTTCCCTGTGCTTCCACCAACACAAAATCTAACCCTTAGTCTTTAAGTGACCCCATCTGGCAAATACTTATAAATGAAGGCAGCCAGCATGGCAGGCAACACCACCACTGGTGGCGTTCCCAGATTGACAGCTCAGACAGGACTTAAAAACATGTATCTGCACATTTATGAATCCCAAGAAAAGGGCTAAGTAAAACATCAATAAAAAAACGGCACTAAGATACCTGCTGAAGTATCAAATATTAAACAAGTTTAATTAAACTTCAACAGTCCTTTATTAATAAATTATTATTAATAATAGTATTATTGCCTGGCTGGAGAGATCAATTTCCAAATCAAAGGGACTTTCCATCCAATAAAACAATAAGTAACCAATGTCCCTTCATCCACTCCCTTTTCCTCAAATGATTTTTTGACTCCTTCAAGTCCATTCTCACCACTAAATCAGCAACACCAAATTCATTACACAGTCAAGCTGAGCAAGGGCGTTCTGCGTGTGTGAACCTGCAACACCACCAGCTGCAGAGAAAAGCTACACAAAAACCCAACACTCCATAAAATTCTGAGATTTAATTCAAAAAAAATGGAATTTTTAAGGTTTCTTGGCTAATCCTTGCAATGCTCTATGCAAAATGTCATCTATAAATCCTTTTGTCTGCCTCTATACTCTTTTAATTAATTTCACAGTAGTACATTGGGAAGCCAGAACAAGGTTATTCTCTGAAAAAGGAGATGCAGGAATAGTCATAGGCCACGGGTACCTCCAAAACATCTTTCTGGCACACAACTAAGACCAGGTACAATAATTCAAACAAGAACTACCCAATGTCAAATTTGACTTTAGATGTTCCTGCAGATGCTGCATTAACTCTGCTCATCATCAGAAATAGCTTTGCTGTGGCCATTCCCAGGGTAGGAGACAGCAGGGTGCCCTTCCTTCCAGTGCACTGGACCTTACCTGGGAGAGCACGCACTTTTCAATTTCCCTTGTGCATTCCCACCCATCTGTAGCAACATTTATAAGGGAAGCAACTTGTCAAAACAGGTGGAAAAAAAATCACTGAAAATTTATTGGGTGCTTCGCTGCTTTTCCACGGGGATGCTGCAGAAAATGTGCTTTTGGGACAAGGGCTTCCCTCCAAGCAGCTGTTCAAAGGTGAATTTGCAAAAATACAGAATCACATAATCTTCTAGGTTGGAAGGGACCTTAAAGATCATCTTGTCCAACCGTCAACCTAACTGACAAAAATAGACACCCACACAACAAACAAGGAGCATCATCACTAAACCAGACCTCCCAGCACTACATCAACCCGGCTTTTGAACACCTCCAGGGATGGGGCCTCAACCACCTCCCTGGGCAGCCCATTCCAATGCCTGAGAACCCTTTCAGTGAAAAATTTTTTCCTAATATCCAGCCTGAACCTACCCTGGTGTAACTTGAGGCCATTTCCTCTTGTCCTGTCGCCTGTGACTTGAGAAAAGAGACTGACCCCCATCTCTCTACACCCTCCTTTCAGGTAGTTGTAGAGAGCAATAAGGTCTCCCCTCAGCCTCCTCTTCTCCAGGCTGAATAACCCTAAACTCACTAGTAAGGTAAGAAAATAACTTCCCTCTGATGATTGTTGGAAAATCCCCACTAACACCACCTCAATACTTCACGTGGAGAGTACCTGAAGGGCTAAGTACTTGGCTTAGCACATCATGAGACAGACACTGCACACAGAAGGACTTGGAGGATGAGTAAAAGCTGGGGCTGCCTTCATCAGAGGGGGCTCTGCTGCTCCCCAGGCTGCAGCCTTACCCAGGAACTGGGCAATTTTCAAACACTTTTAATTTTGTTTGCTGCCAGCGTGGAAAATTAGAACAAACTCAGCCAGGGGGAACCTGTTTCCTGGCTTAAGAGAACTTGCTGCAAAAATGATATGACCGATCGAGTCAAACTGGTGTAAATTTTACCTCTCTGATACACGTAAAACCATCGAGCAGGGTCTAGGAAAAAGTAAGAAAAAAAATTAACAAAAACAAAGTGACAACCATACACAGCTTTGTCTTTTGTTAATTTTAAGGTGACATTGGATGTGTTCTGCAATGTGCCACAGGATCCCCTTTCCCAGTGATGGTAGGATTGTTTCCAGGTGTATTTCACGAGGGTTTTTTTTTTTCCTGAATTACCTCTTTCCTCACCCCAAAGGGCAGGAAAGGAAGTCAGAGCTTGCTGTCCCCTGCATGACCATGAAACTCAGGGCAGCATGTGAAGGGAAGCATGCACAGAGTCATGCACCCATGCAAGCATCCATGCGTAGCAATGCAGCAGTCATCCTGGCAACTCTGAGAAGGGGTAAGGAGGACTTTGCATGCAATTTTGGCAGTCTGGTAAGGGGCAACAAGAGGGGCCCACAGCCTTCTGCTTCCTTTCCACAGCTTAGCTCTTTGACAGCCTGCAGAAATAAAACTGTGGTTAGAAAGAGTAAAGAAGTCTCAGGTGGCTTTGATCCTCTAACTGCTGCTCTTTGCAGTCCGTGTCACTTGCAACCTGGTTATTTTGTGTTATCTCACACCCCCTGGGAGAAAATTTCATTAGCAAATTAGGTTAAAAGTACAAAATAAATAAATAAATAAATGTTTTAAAGATACCTATATGGCTTCTTGCGGCACCAGATTTTTTACTGGAGAACTGGGTACACAATACTATCTATAATAACTTGCAGAAAGCACAGAGTTTTGGTCAGAATATTACTACCTGCAGTGCAGGAATGGAGCGAATTTACTCTCCATCAGAGTATTAAAGCACCTGCCTACAGCCAAAACCTGCAGAAGTGTTAGAACACGGCTTCCTAACAGCATCGATGAGAAAATGCCTGGTCAGACAGTATTGCTGAGTCCTGGTGCTTGGCCTCGTTAACTCTTGCTCAGCTTTCCTCCATCTGAGGAAGGAACAATTAAAGAAAAAAACAAGACCAACACAAGAAAGCAACCATCGTTGCTCCAGTTGGCTGCTGCAGTGCAAAAGAGACAGTGATACTGAGGACAAGCACGTGAGAGGATCAGTAACAGAACTGAATCCTGAATGACTGACTGAGGGTATCATTCACAGATTAATGACTACAGAAACCTCCATGCTTTCCCCTTTTGAACTGAAACTTGAAGAATACTTCCAAGAGAAGTTGGTCTCCTGAGCAAAGAGCCTACAAACAACCCTGGATTTAAATTGTGTACATAGACTACAACACATACCAGAGACGGAGCAGTATTTACTAGGAGCTTTACTGAAAGCATATAAAAACAATCAGTAAAATTTAATAAACTCCACTGTACCACATGCAATATCATCACATGACTTTTTAACCTTCTTGATCCACCAAGACAGGTTTGCAATAAATAAAGAGAATGAGCAGGTTGCTTAAAGATGCCCTGAGTCTCTGCCAAAGCAAAAGGCATTGAACCATTAGCCATGAAATCACCCACCACCAGGGAAACCCCCCCTTTGCTGGGCAACCTGAGGACAGGGAAAAAAATCATCTCCTGCTTCAAGTCTAATAAGGATAGTTCTAAATTTGCATGTTAACACTAGCTGCAAACTAACTTCCATTGACAAGAACAAAGAAATGTAAATGCAGTCATTAGAGAAAGCATAATAATACTGTCCTGATTTAGTAAGGGTGAAATCAATTAATAAAAAGAGCTGGAGAACAAGGAGAGGTCCCACTGTAAATATTAGACTTGAAAAGATGAAGATGCACCCGAGATGATTAACAGATAGCAGGAAGACAATAAATGTGCTGCAAAAAAACAGAAAGATGATCTATTTTTCTGTATTAGGTAACCTTGTGGGTTATCAGACGTTAGACTGCAGATAATACTTTCTGGATAGAAATGATGTTTTCTTTTCCACTTTAGGGAGATAGGAAAAAAGCCCTTAAAGAGAAATTAAAAAAATGCTTCTTGTAACAGTATGTTTTTCTTCACTGTATGAAAAACTTCACAGAGTCAGCTTTCAAGGGTTCAACTGCAAATTAATTCCTTTTCAGATTATTAAAATTATAACTAGGAGGTTTTGGTTCACAGTCTGTATTTTGTACTTAACACTGAATTGCTCTTTTTTGAAAGACTGCACTTTTCAATAAGCTCAACAAAAAACTTCTTAATCATAATCTCAAATTCATATGCTTATGTCTACTTAGCATATTGAACAGTACAAATAGAAGAAACTACAATGTTGTTACCACCACTTATAAAACCTCTTCCTAAAACACGTAGAAGCAGTTACTGTGGACTTGGTTATTTGTCTTCTCTTCCAGTAGGACTCATGATTATTATTTATTATTATTAAGCCCCCCGGGGTTATGGATTACACTCTAGGCAGTGAAATAGAACAATTTCTGAACAATGGATTAATGAAAAGAAATTGGCAGAAACTCAGTTCATCATTTCTGAGGATTATTTCCTTAATTACCTAACAGCAGGTAATGCCATAACCAGTCCAGCAGGGCTGTGCACGTGGAATGGGACTGCCCACCTGTGCCTGACCGGGGTGAGCTGCAACAGAACTGTAAGAGCAAAGCCAATGTAAGATTCTACTTAAACCATACAAATCCAGTTGCAATTTTTTTTGATGTAATTTGACTTAAAATATTTTCTTTCCTTTATAGCCTAAAGAAAGTTGAAGGAAAACCAAACACAAGCCTTGCAGGTATCAAAATTAGATGTGGAAAGCAGTGATAGAAAAATGGAGAAAAGACTAGACTGAATTTCCAGCCACATAATCCTGTTTCAGCAGTGGCATGCTAGTCAGAGGGTTAGATTTCCCCTGCATGGCAGCATTTTTTATTTGTGCCCAATCTGTTGAAAGTTCAGAAACTATCTGAACAACAGGGAATTTTACATTGTTCCGATTGTGCTGGCTGGGAAGCCATTACACACCCCAACATTAGTGTTTGACTTTGTTCCCATTATCTGAGAAAATAAACATGCCAGATAGTACTTATTTCAATGCAAAACCCAATCCTGATGTAGAGCAGAGTTCTGGTACAAGGTAAAAAGAAGATATTTTCCTTTTTGTCTTACTTTTAGGAAACCAGAGCACTAGAGTGCTGTAGGATGTGATGGGACACTGAGCTGGCCAGAGGTACATCTAACCCAGGTCTCTTGTTTACCAAGAAGGCTTTCAAAATCAGAAGGCAGATTTTTTAGACTCTAAACCAGACTAATTGTTTGTTTAATAGAGTGAATGTAAAGGAACTCCATAGAACATAAATAAAATGGCTTTATGCACAAATCCCTCACTGCTGAACATACTGAAAGGATGGGTCCTCAGCTCCAGGACTGTTTTCACCAGTTCCGCTGTCTTCCCAGTTACAGGAACCCCAACACAACCTCCCTGCCCTGAGGGAGAAATATATTTTTCATAAAGATAATAGAGCCAGTGGAAAAACTACTGTCTTGTAGTTGTGTCACATCTGCTATGGAAGTGGCAAGTAAATACAACAGGAGCTTCTTTGCCCTTGGCAGCCTCCAGTTAGGTCAGTTGAAAATGTGATCTGCTGCTTCACTAAGAAGATGGTGGGGGGGGAAGATTAAAAAATAAAGATCTTGATACCTGTTCAGTGGCAGTGGAAGGCAAGCTGCATGCTTGCTGCAGCACTGGAAACAGTGAAGACTCTTCTTGCTGCCTGCTCCCAAGGCAGAGCTGCTCCTGCACCTCACGGAGAGAAACCTCCCCTTTCTTGGAGCTGCTCTGCCTTCCTGTCTGCGGAAGGTACCACTGGCTGGGAACATCAAGCTGGACACAGCCCCTGCTTAAGTCAGACACCTCTGCTCCATCCCTCCTGATTTGTACAAACAGCATCACAGGATGAACAGCCTTTGGTTTTTTGTACACTTCAATTTTACTCACTTTTGAGCAATCTCATGAGTAGCACAGTATGAGCACATTCCATTTCTCAGTGTTACTCCTTACTGTTTAAAAAGCCACATTTCCTTACACTGTCATAACACAGCAATTTACGCCACAAATGAAGTTTCATGTTACGCTACCCACACCAGAAAGTGAGAAGTGTGCTCTTGGTTGGTTTTGTGCTTCATAAG
Organism: Calidris pugnax; assembly: GCF_001431845.1. Taxonomy (NCBI): domain Eukaryota; kingdom Metazoa; phylum Chordata; class Aves; order Charadriiformes; family Scolopacidae; genus Calidris; species Calidris pugnax. Next base: position 1,028,946 of record NW_015090893.1, read on the forward strand.
AAACATAATACATCACTTAGCATTGAAACAAGACATTGAAATGCCATTTGGTAACACACCAATTCCCAACTGAAAAGAAATAAAAAATGAAAAATATTTGCATACTAACATTTTATATAGTTGGATAACTTCTGTACGGTTTGTTAAACAAATGTATTTCCTTCCATACATATATTTTACAGGCCATGGAACCTGGCAGCACTTTTCATTTTACTCTGTTAATATGAAATTGTGAACACATTCAGCATCACTTCTTCAATTCAACTTCAAACACCTCTGCACAGCAGACAGCTCAGGCTGACATCCAGTCACCTTCAGAGAGTAATCCTATTTTGTGTGTTTGTTGGGGGTATTAAAGGTTATCTCCCCCAAGTACATACAATCTTAGTTCACTAGATGGGGATATGGCATGCAGTCTCTTGGGACCTGGGTCTAAACTACCACCAACACTGTTTATGGGTTTTGCAATGTTTTCTGCTGATTTCAAGAAATTCTTTAGCTGCCCTGACAGCCATCAAGGTTTCAGTTCATACAATTTTTCCCCAACCATCAGTAATGAACTTTGGAGGAGATGAGATTCTCTGCTCTATCTCAAACGCAATTTTATTTCCATAAAAGCCCTGAAAAAGCCTGTGTGAAGAATTAATCCAAGGACAAACACACACAATCAATCCCATTCAATCACTAAGCGACACTTAATAAGTTGTGGCTACAGTTAAACTGTAGGATTGCAAGGGGAAAGATGAGGAAGCTTCTTCCCTAAACCCCAACCCCAAAACCCAACTCTTTGCTACTTCTCAGAAGCCCTTCAGCAGGAAACCTCAAGCCCAGCAAGAAAATCCTCCCAGCACATTAATGACCTCGCAGCAGAATTCACAAGAACTCACTGCCCTTTGGGGGAATCAAAGAAACAAACATTAGAATACACCATTCCCCTGAAAGAGGGGTTTTGCAGAACTTGCAGTATTTTTGCTGGAAACACAAAACAGTTTATGCAAATCAGCTCTTACATCCCTAGCAGGATTTGGGACCGCAGAGCCGGAGCATTCAAGAAGAGGAATGTCTAACACGAACTGCAACGCAACCTAACAGCTATCTTGCTTGAAAGCACTGATAGCTTCTTTCAGCCTCCTAGTCATGATCATCAATAGCCTCCGCAGCGTTCTTTGCTGACGATAATGCATTACAACCAGGCAGCGCCATCTCTCAGCATTCAACCGCTTACGGATCTATTTCCAGCCCCGCTATAGAAATGAATTACGCCTCAGCAGCTCTCTGGCAGAACAGGAAGGAGTAAAGGTAATTTGTAAAACTCCATCAGTCAAATGGGAATAGTAACACTTATACATCCAGACATGCTTTCCCAGCGCTCCACATGAGTCCCCTCAACTTCATTAGCGCTCAGTTATTGCATCTCCCTTGTTACAAATGGGTCTGACTTTGGATTTGTGCTGTTGCACAAGAGAAAGCTCCATCCCAGTTACAGCAAAGACTCTCCCAGGACTTGATTTTTTTCAAGGTTGATATTTAGGTACTGCTTGAAATACAAGATTTGCTTCTAAACCACTCCAAGTACTTCAAGGAGCAATCTGAGAAACTCAGCCCAGAGTAAGAAAGTCACAAGGCCAAACAATGACCATCAGGGAGAACTGGTGCATGCATCTGACTACGAAGACAGGCTGAGAGAGTTCAGCCTGGAGAAGAGAAGGCTCCAGAGAGACCTTATAGTGTCCTGCCAGTACCTGAAGGGGGCCTACAAGAAAGCTGGAGAGGGCCTTTTTACAAGTGCATGTAGTGATAGGACGAGGGGTAATGGAAGCTGGAAGAGGGATGATTTAGATGAGATCTCAGGAAGAAATTTTTCACTCTGAGGGTGGTGAGAGCCTGGCCCAGGTTGCCCAGAGAAGCTGTGGCTGCCCCATCCCTGGAGGGGTTCAAGACCAGGTTGGACGGGGCTTTGAGCAGCCTGCTCTGGTGGGAGGTGTCCCTGCCCAGGGCAGGGGTTTCAAACTAGATTATTTTAAAGGTCCCTTCCAACCTAAGCCATTCTATGATTAAACAAACATAAAAACTAGTGAATCATTTGAAGAAGGTGCACCACATTATTTTGCCACATTCCCATGCTGCTGAGCTTCCTTCATACTCTAGCACTACTATAATGAATCAGGTTTAATATGGCTGCTGCTGTATGATCACATCTACTGCCTTATCCAGAAAAGCAGGCACATGGCTTCCCAAGCAGACAACCTTTCATGCTCTGCTCCATCACACACCTTTATAACAAAAACCATGAATCAGCCATGGGGAAAAGTGTAATCACAGAAAAGAGCTCGACTCAGGGCTGGTACCACAGGGGAAAACCCAGTTAGCAGAGAGTAGAAAGCATTTAGTCTACTTTACCAGCATCTGCCTAAGAATAGCACAGTGAAGCCCAGGGAACAGCTAGGAAACAACACATAATGTTGCTCATTAATCCTCTTTCCAACAGCAACACCACCACCTTGTTCTGAGTTGTCTTGTATTTCATAGAGCAAGCTGAGCAACCCAGGGTGATTTCCAAAAGGGAGATGAGCTTTCATGACAGAGGCATGTTAATTCTGTGACGAGACTTGCTCCTTCTCAGGGGCTTTTGCCTGCTCAGGCTCTGTAAGAGAGCTCCTGGTACAGAATTGTTTCTGTGCTGCAAAGTCAGGCTCTCTCTAGATCTGGGGCAGGTGCTGAACTCCAGCTAGCAAGAATCCTTTGCTGTGCAAACTAGCAGCAGAACTAAACCCAAGTACCATCCTGTCTGCAGACTGAAAATAATAACAACATTTTTTTAAAAAATCAGTATTCAAAAAAGCTGCAGTTCTTGGTTTTTTAAAAAAATCAGTATTCAAAAAAGCTGCAGTTCTTGGTACTTCACAGTCTGGCCCAGCATGCCCTGGGAACAGCCTTTCAGCATTATTCTCACCTAATCAGTCTTCCTCGTGTCTATCAACCTATTCACACTTCGTAGGATTTTCTTCTTGGAAAAGGTGACACATGAGAATGGCTGTCTCGCATCAGACCAAAAAATTCATCTAATCCAGGGAAGAGAATAAGAACAAGATGAACACAGAGTGATACCCCCCCGAGAGCCCTGTCCTGGTCTCCAGTAATCTGAGCAAAAATTCCCAATCCAGACCTGATGCCTTTGCACCCAAGAAATGCACAGCTCTTCAGTAAATTATGAGCCTAGGTACTTTCTTAATCTGCACAAGTATAATATAACAAGCTTATCTGCTGTAATAAAATGTGATCTTCATAGCACTGAGCATCACCTCAGGGAACACTCACCTAATCAGTCTTCCTCGTGTCTATCAACCTATTCACACTTCGTAGGATTTTCTTCTTGGAAAAGGTGACACATGAGAATGGCTGTCTCGCATCAGACCAAAAAATTCATCTAATCCAGGGAAGAGAATAAGAACAAGATGAACACAGAGTGATACCCCCCCGAGAGCCCTGTCCTGGTCTCCAGTAATCTGAGCAAAAATTCCCAATCCAGACCTGATGCCTTTGCACCCAAGAAATGCACAGCTCTTCAGTAAATTATGAGCCTAGGTACTTTCTTAATCTGCACAAGTGTAATGTAACAAGTTTATCTGCTGTAATAAAATGTAATCTCCATAGCACTGAGCATCACCTCAGGGAACACTAATGTTCATGGCTGAGACCTTCATAGCACCCAGGTGAGCTCCCAGAGGATAATTCCCCTTCCAGGGGTTGGCTTGATCCTGGTCTTTGGCAGTTGTATCAGTGATCCTAAAGGCAGAGCCCCACCATTGCACAAATACATAGTAGGGACAGTTCCTACAGCAAAGGTTTGTCGTCTCAGCAGGAAACAAAGCATAAAGAGCATTCCTTCCAGTTTAGCTGTCAAGAAACAGTGTTCAAAAGTAGAGCAGAGGAGCTTTTCCCACATGTCAAGGCAGTGGCAGCCTGGGCAGCCCTGCCTCATGAGCATTTGGTTCACAGCTGCCCCTCTGTCAGGAGATTCACTCAGAGTCAGTCAGAGAGCCTGGGACAGAGCTGAACTTACTCTGACATACCTGCAGTCACACCTGGATAGAAGAAGAAATCCACCATTAAAGGTCATAATTCATATTTTTTTTTTTTATTTTTTAAATGGGTTCTGGGTAGAGATGAAGAACAGAAAATGGAAAAAATTTCATGCAAATCCTATTTCCTGAAATATGACTATGTGGCTAACTGCAATGAAATGTCCTTTTCCACTGACTGTGACTGTAATAGAATCATAGAATCGTTTTGGTTGAGTAGCTGGAGGCATGACAGGCAGCAGCAGGGGGGCAGCCCCAGCCTCCAGCGAGGGGCACAAAGCCCCACATCTCGACAAGCATCAGCTCTGCAGAAGACCCATTTCTTATTAATGGGTATCTAGCCTGGCAGAAAATTCCTACCATAGCTACTCACAGCATCCATCTAATCACTTAAACATATTACTATACTTTTACCAGACTGCAGTTTAGATCAGTAATTACTGCAGGGGGTGGGGGGAGGAAATTAAACTGTGGAAGTCCCCCACGTATGTTTTAGTAAACTGCAGAGAAAGCAAATTAAAGATACGGAGGCAGCAATCTCTGAAAAAAAGCAGCACCAAGCCACTGGTCTTAAACAGGTTCCCCCAGCCTGGGAAATGCAGGGCGAGCCAGGAGCAAGGCAAGATTTAGATTCCAAAGCAGCAAAGGAAAAGGAAAACCATGAGAATACATCAAGCCATCACACTGCGATACTTTTTCTGAAGAAATATCAGAAACTCTTCAGAGGACACTTAATAAATGAAACTGTTGTAGGAGACTTCTGAATTATAAATGAAGTAGCTGAACTTTTTTTTTTCTTTTTTTGGAATAGATTATTCATCAAAAAACCTCTGACAGGCCAAGACAATGCATTACAAACAGACTTATTCTCTCTGAGAAGAATTATTGCTGCCAATGTTTTTTTTTTCCTCATTGAAAATCAAATCAGACACTTCAAGACCCTGATTTATTACTGCACCTATTTCCATGAACATTGGTTTGCTTTCCTTTGAGTTCGAAAAAGGCTTTTGGGAAGAACAATAATCAATGAACATATAATGTGGGAGAATCAAGCAATCAGAAATAGCAATTAGTTCAGTGCCTAATTCAAGGACGTGTTATCCTTGGCTATTATGGGAAAAAGAGAATTTTGTATTTATGCATTCAGGCAGGTTTTAACTACTATCTAGAAACTAAGTTGTTTTTGCTCTCAGAGGCACCCTTTCTGAACAGGAAAGATTACAGACACTTGGCACCGGCTGCAGAACTGACATGAGAGCTGAGCAGACATTTGGAATGGGAAGGTGAACAGACAACAGTGCAAGGCTGAACACGGCTTAAACTACGTAACCCCCTTATAACAGACACTCAATCCCATACACAGTCTTTAAGGTCATGATTTCAGGGGATCACAGAGCTGCAGCCCCACCTGAGATTTCTTTATTCTGGACGGGGACTTTTTATCTGAAGAGAGCGTATGTATATTTCTTATTTAGCCTTAAGTTTCAATTTCTTAAAATCAGTTTGTTTGTTTCTAAAATGAAGTTTGGGGTTGTTGGTTTTTTTTTTAAAAAAACCAGACATTTATTTTCCCAAGCTGATAACATGTGTGGGTTTGCTTGCATTCATTAAAAAAAGAAGAGAGAAGATTTTGTTTTGTTTATAAACATGCACTTCATCCCGTTTGGAAACAGTAGTGTGTAAAATAGGATTTGCCATATAACCATAAGGCAATGCCAGCATCACCAGCGGGAGGGAATTTGGGAGCAAGTTTCCTCCTATAATAGCAGACAGGACAGCTCATCACTACATTATAGCAATTCACCAGTGCAAAGACTAGAAAAAATACACATTTTTTTGTTCTGGGCAGTTCTGGAGTACTGTGTCCAGTTCTGGGCTCCCCAGTTCAAGAGGGACAGGGAACTACTAGAAAGAGTCCAGCGTAGGGCTACAAAGATGATTCAAGGATTGGAGCATCTCCCTTATGAGGAGAGACTGAGAGAGCTGGGACTCTTTAGTCTGGAGAAGAGAAGGCTGAGGGGAGACCTTATCAACGCCTACAAGTATCTCAAGGGAGGGTTGAAGGAGGAGGGAGCCAGACTCTTTTCAGTGGTTCCCACTGAGAGGACGAGGGGCAACGGGCACAAGTTGGAACAGAAGAGGTTCCACTCAAATATGAGGAGAAACTTCTTCACAGTGAGGGTGACGGAGCCCTGGAACAGGCTGCCCAGGGAGGGTGTGGAGTCCCCTTCCTTGGAGATTTTCAAAACCCGCCTGGATGCTCCTGAGTAACATGCTCTGACAAGCTCTGGGCAATCCTGCTTCAGCAGGGGAGTTGGACTAGATGATCTCTATGGTCCCTTCCAACTCTAGAAATTCAGTGAAATTCAGTGAAATTCAGTGAATTCAGGAGTGAAACACCACTATCAAATATGTATGCTACAGATCACATCCAAATGAGACATTATCACCCAAAAGATTACTTCTCTCCATTTCACAGAACTGGTGTTTAAGTTGAGCAGATTGCTCCAAAATGTGAAGCATAATTAAGCAGAACATAAGTACCAATAAGGCTCTATTTGCACAGAAGAAACAGCTCAAAATTATCGTTCCAATACACATCCAGATTTTTCAATAGAACATGAGAAACTTTGCCAAAACTCATTTGCTCATGTAAAAAGGCTTTCTGCTGAGATACAGAGTATGCAATTGTACATCAACTGCACCAAACCTGGGTTACAGCTCTAGGGAGGGAGAACTTGCAGTGAGCACGGGTGTGTTTCTGTACAACTGTTGTTAGAGGGAAGCACCTACACCTCAGGCATTTCAGTGGATCTGATCTCAGGCAATACATGGAAGCAACCAATAGTGCCTGGACTTCTTGTTCATAAACAACATTAGCGTCCTAATATCTGGTTTGCCGAGAAGCTGAACAAGAAGTGGGTCTTCAGAACACCAATGTCAGTTGTCAATGCCTAATACACCCTCCGCCACCAGCACTTCTTTAAAAATAGTCTATGTACTTCTGACTGAGAAATAGTACCTGCTTTAGTACTTATGTATTCATTTGAATTCTTCAACCACATCTTTAACTGGTGTGCTCAAGCGTTTTGAGTGCAGATGGCTATAAATCAGGTACTTGCTTTTCTCCCTATGCATCACTGCCCAGGACTGAGGGCATTAGCTCGCTTAAGCTCTTCATCCAAATAAATGTTAGCTCCTGACATTAATTAAAATAATACAGAAAAACCACCTAACACACTAGAATTTTTTTTGGAGTTAGTAAAGCTCCAGTGCAATAATTTGTTAGTAAAGCTCCAAAGCAATAATTTGTTTCAAGACATGTAATGGAGATTTTATTTCCTTACATGGAATCCCTTTCCCCAGGGCTGCATCTGGTCCACGGTGACGCTCCCATGAGCGGCCCTTTCAGTCAACTTGTTTGCCCCTAATGCCTCCCCATCCTCCCAGCTGCTCTTCACCTTCCCCTGTGCTCCTACCTCTGAAGAGCCGCGTGAGCATCCTCCAGGCCGAGGGCTGGCTGTCTCGTGCTCTGACCGGCTCCGAGCCGCTCCGCAGAGAGGAAGCGATCCCGAGCAGCTCCACACACCCACTCCTGCCGGGGACAGCGAGCGTGCGCCGGGCTGCTCTGCACAGCCTCCTCCATCCACAGCCACGGGTGCTCTGCACAGCCTCCTCCATCCACAGCCATGGGCACAGGACACAGCTTCAAATGTTACATGGGGGGCAGAACAAACCCCACTGCACCGTTTTGATCCAGTTTTAAAGCGTTCGGAGACTGAGCAGAAGACCATTTAAAACATCTCCCCTAGGAATAAGATGGGAGCTCTACTAAGAATTACTAAAAAGTGATTTTCTTTTCTGTAAGAGGTGCCATAGTAGCACTTGAGGAAGCAGACATCTTCCAGCTAAGTTTTTCCTTTCACTCAGGAGTTGAGGTCTCCCTCCCTTTGCTCAGCAGTTTGCACTGGTCTGTTGAAACCTCAGGTACCCATCAAGCAGTTCAACAGATCGACGGGATCCCTTTGGAAGCACCCTTAGCTATTTGTGCCTTTTTTACAGTCAGCAAACAGAAATACGTGCCCAGGCTGAAGACGAAAAGATTTTTCACATGAGTTTCTACATCCCACTGAGAAGCATAAAAATCAAGGGAGAGAGGGACACAACCAGACACATTAGAACAAGCAGTAAGCAACTGCACCAAATAGGAGCTAAAAGCCAAGCCTGCCACACATATGGTGACAGACCACTCTGCTATGGTCAATACACCAAATATACCAGCACCACAGAACAAAATAGGGGCAGAATGGGGCTAGACCTCCCTAGACTCCTCTGCAGTTACCAGCCAAACAGCAAAGCAAACAGGCAGGGACCTGGAATCCCAGCAGACAACAGGAAAGGTTCAGGAGACAGGCAATAGCTTAATAATTTCCAAAATCTGGCCCAGATAGTGGTGTTGGGAACCTTCAAAGTTTGTTCGTGCAGAAAGAGGTTAATGGGACACACACACAAAGCTTGCTCCCACTTTTCTCTGTCTTTATTCTGCTTCTCCTGGAAGGGCAATTGGGGCTGCCACAAGGCTCAACACTAAGAGATACCCTGCTCAAGATGTATGTGCAACCAACTACAGGCTTCACGAGTCACCATGAAGTCAAAACACATAATTATTTAAAACTTTACCATGCTAAAGTAAGAATCTTTAAAATCCACTAATTCATCTAAGGATCTTTCTGCTTCTGAAACATACTCATCTTCAGACTGGGAGGGGACTGCCGTCAGCTTTATGGCTTCTCAGGCTGGGGCCTGGCTTTGATCAACCCCCCTAAAAATACCAGCAAATTCAGAGATCTGTGTTCAGAGTACCACCAACAGGGAGCAGTTTGAGGCTAATAATCACCAGGGCTTGTAAACACCGGAGCTGTTCTGGTTGACAATTTCTGAGGACTTCTGCAGACAGAAAACAAATACGCAAACACACAAATACCCAATTGAGGACATGACCAATGCCAGAATGCAGCTTATTAAATTTTCATGCTGAGTCTGATTACTTTCATTTAGCAACACAGATGTGCAACCAGGATGAGGAGACACAGTGCCCATGAGTACTGGGAAATGGCTGGCAATACGAGAAAGAGTTGGAAACCAGTCACTTAGAGCAAATGCTGCTCACATGTGTGCTTATCAGCTCTCACCGGTGACTTGATCTTAAAGAAGCCAGGAAAACATTTTAATATATTAGGCTTCATGATTCTGATTCTTCCATTCTGCTTTTAGAAAGTCACATAGTAGTCCACAAATCAGTGAGAAAAAGACAGGAGAGCACTGCTAAGAACAGGTTTTAAAAAGAGAATTAAAAACACTCTGCATACCCCAATTACATTGAGGTATTTTGTCTGAAATGTTATCAATATATGTTGAGCAACTCTGATCTATTCTGTACCGCAAAATCCTAACAGCAAGAGGGAGAAGAAACAGGTTTAGATGGACATGCCATCGTGAGTAAGCTCATCCCAGTATTAGCCCAAGAGAATCTCAAACACAGAGCTGCTGGTATCCATGAGCCTTTTGGCTCTTTCCCTTTTGCCCGGGTCTCTGACATCAGGTTGCCACAGGACCACCACCAAAGGGAAGAGGTAACCAAGACCCTGTGTGCTGACAGAACTTCTGGTCTAGGATCTACCTAGGGAAGCCTAACCCGTCTGTGCAGGTGCTCCCCCCTATTTATTTTAGGGAGGAAGAAACACTGAGCTTGAAATATTCCAACTGGAGCATATGAAGAATAAAGAAGGAAGATTTCCCTTTCCGAATGCTTCAGATTTCATCTTGTCATTTCAATTCCCCTTTTAATCATCTACAAGAAATTTAATAAAGCTTTGGCCTAATCCCAGAATAATAGAAAAATGGAGAACTAGAGCTTTGCACGTACAAAGACACATAAAGGGAGCCTCTGCAGCTGGAGGCAGCGTGTGCTGCCAGCCCTGCGCCAGCAGCTGGGAGCCCGGGGCAGCCACACCAGCCCAGAGGTGTGGGGACAGGGCACCAATGTCCCTCCTGGCCTTAGGGACAGCTCTGGCAGCTTCACCTTTCTCTTCTACTATTTGTGCCTTAAAAAACCCCCACCCAGTGTCAGTCAAGCTCTTAGGCAGAGCAGCACACAGATGTGCATGGGACTGCAACAGACCCACAGAGATCCCAGGTCAGTGCTGCAGATACAGCCATGGCCCCCCATGGCCTGCAGGCACCACCAGTGCCTGCTTAATTTCCCAGTCCTGCTGCTGGGTGGGATCAGGAACCCTTACAGCATGGAGGTCAGGAGGCACAGTGGACATAAAATGGACAAATCTGCTTCGTTTCCCACTCCTGCTGCTGGGTGGGATCAGGAACCCTTACAGCATGGAGGTCAGGAGGCACAGTGGACATAAAATGGACAAATGAAATGTTTTACTCTTTACACACTGTGAAATCTCATTTTAAGAGAGAAAGGATTAACCGTTTAAGTAGTTAAATTAATTAGGACTTAATTAAGATACATTTAGACATGCATCCTCAATTCGAGGTTCCCAAGTGTAGATTTAAGAACCATGGGAGAGGGATTAAGGTAATGTTAATTATGTTCCATTTATATTGACTATTTAAATAGCTATCCCTTTCCAATTATGAGCTTCTCTAACTCAATTTCTTCAAGAAAAACAGCCATACCCTGAAATTCTCAAGGATGTTCTTCAGCCAAAAGAAACGTCTCCCTCTACAACTGTAAATTTATTGAAGCCAAGTGAAATGATTCCAGATTTCAAAACACAGCACGCTAGAGTAGCCCTTTTGCAGTCCTTCCAAGTTTTGGAAACACAGGCGGGGTAGTAGTTAGGCAATGATCCTTCATGTCAGTGAGAAGAAGTTCAACAACAATGCAAGAAGCTGGACCACGACTCTCATTCTGAGACTTACATAACAATGTGACCATGATATTTTCATAAATCACTGAAAAGATGAGCAAGTTTTAACATCCCACCAGAGCAAAGCCACCTCAAAGACATCCAAGCACAGGGATGAACCCTCAAAGCCCAGGTATACTCTTAGAGAGTACAAATTACCAGCCTCAGGACACGCTCTTCTTGTTCCTCCTGCCTTAATGTGTCCCTTCCCTCCCTCCCTCCCTCCTACTGCAGAGAAGGCAAATTTCCTGCCATAGCAGAATTAATCTTTTTACAAGATTCCAAACGCCTTTTGTGTAATGATGATCTAAGTTACCATTAATGGCATATGTCAAAGAACTTTATTTTTTTTTAACCTGCCCATGTGTCTTTAAGATGAATGCTGTTTTCACACTATTTAATTTCTATAATTTAAACATGCATGGAGAGAAAAAGAAAAAAAGAGACTTATTTTCCTTTCTGCTGCAATAAGAAACCACATTTATTTCATATAAAAATTTACCACCATTATTTATTAGCAGGCAGAAAGCTTCTGGGTATAATAAAAATTTGGTACATAAAGCTGCAGCTGCCTGAGGGGAGGGGAATTAACTCTAATGAAGCTGGTTTAAAGAGCCTCATATTATCACTTAAAAATACAAAAAAGAAGGGGGTAGAAGCAAGAGGAAAAATAAAGATTTGTTGGCAAATCGTGAAATATTATCTGTTCTTTCTAATAAATTATCATATAAAAACAAAAGATAAGTTTTCTTCTCATCTTTGCACTTAAGATGTATACCTGGAAGGAGCATTTTCTTCTCCACATGTGCTAATATCGCGCCTCTTACCAAGCAGCAGTGTTGTCTGATGAGGATTTCTTCCCGAGTGGCAGATTTTTTCTTATCCCTAATTTAGAGGCTTTTGTTGGTCATTACACAGGTGAGTGGCCGACTCTTTAAGCATAACTAACCTCCCAGTTACTTGTTCCTTGGAGCTATAAGGAGCTCAGCTCACAAAGTTTCACTCAGGAAAATAATTCCAGTAACATGTAGAAATGGAATCATTTCCATTTGCAATGCAGTGGCAGGACTGAAGAACCAAAACACGTCAAGAAATTCAGTTATGGGGAGCCTGTACAGTCACTTGCACCACCTGCACCACAAAACCAGCTGAGAGCAGGGTATCTCTCTCACCCAGCTCAGTTAAGGCAGGCAGTGATGCCATTTCACTTGCTAAGGTATTACAAGTTTGTACCATGTACATTTTCTTGTAGATACACAGCTATGTTTAATTTTTGTGAGTGCTTCGGTCACCTGAACTTTAGTATTTGGTAAACAGCTTTGGTGCAAGTTATATATAAATATATATATATATATAGATAGAAAGTCCCCAGTGTAACAGCTATATGATTAAGTAAGATTTTAGAGATATTTACAGCATCCAGCTTCAGTTACATTATAAAGGAAAAACGTTTGCACTTGATTAAGAAAAAATATTTACTACACATGCTGAATTGATCATTAATGGTAGGTGTCTGGAAGCTCAGACCTTTGTATTGCCTTGTCAGACAGGCTCTGCAAGCAGATTCTGCTGTGCAACCTGTACCTCAAGGAGCAGGGAAACCCTCACACAAGGTCATTCATCTTGACCTTTTTAACGTGTAAAATTCAGGTCACAGTGTATTTTAAAAAAACAAAATGCATTAGTACAATAGGATGCAACTCATACTGAACAAACAGCTGGTTTCTTGTTTGGCTACCCAGCAGATAGCCTGAGCTATGCATTATTGAACTCCCTTATAGGATCACCTTGTAAAGCTGAGAGATAAGCTGCCAAACTTCACCCCGAACTAAATCTGCAGCTGAGTTGTAAATTAATAACTAAAACTCACGAGGCAGGATCTCCATGGGTTTTTACATTTTTGTTCCTGAAGCAGTCTTTCTCCTTCACTCTGTCCCTATGGAAAACTGCTCAGGTTCATAGTCGATAAATAAAAAATAAAGTATGGACCCTGCATATGAATTTCAGCAAAATCCCAGCTGAGAAAGCTGGCAGTAAAGTGTCCAAAGCTCAACAACAATGCAAGAAGCTGGACCACGACTCTCATTCTGAGACTTACATAACAATGTGACCACGATATTTTCATAAATCACTGAAAAGATGATCAAGTTTTAACATCCCACCAGAGCAAAGCCACCTCAAAGACATCCAAGCACGGGGATGAACCCTCAAAGCCCAGGTATACTCTTAGAGAGTACAAATTACCAGCCTCAGGACATGCTCTTCTTGTTCCTCCTGCCTTAATGCGTCCCTTCCCTCCCTCCCTCCCTCCTACTGCAGAGAAGGCAAATTTCCTGCCATAGCAGAATTAATCTTTTTACAAGATTCCAAACGCCTTTTGTGTAATGATGATCTAAGTTACCATTAATGGCATATGTCAAAGAACTTTATTTTTTTTTAACCTGCCCATGTGTCTTTAAGATGAATGCTGTTTTCACACTATTTAATTTCTATAATTTAAACATGCATGGAGAGAAAAAGAAAAAAAGAGACTTATTTTCCTTTCTGCTGCAATAAGAAACCACATTTATTTCATATAAAAATTTACCACCATTATTTATTAGCAGGCAGAAAGCTTCTGGGTATAATAAAAATTTGGTACATAAAGCTGCAGCTGCCTGAGGGGAGGGGAATTAACTCTAATGAAGCTGGTTTAAAGAGCCTCATATTATCACTTAAAAATACAAAAAAGAAGGGGGTAGAAGCAAGAGGAAAAATAAAGATTTGTTGGCAAATCGTGAAATATTATCTGTTCTTTCTAATAAATTATCATATAAAAACAAAAGATAAGTTTTCTTCTCATCTTTGCACTTAAGATGTATACCTGGAAGGAGCATTTTCTTCTCCACATGTGCTAATATCGCGCCTCTTACCAAGCAGCAGTGTTGTCTGATGAGGATTTCTTCCCGAGTGGCAGATTTTTTCTTATCCCTAATTTAGAGGCTTTTGTTGGTCATTACACAGGTGAGTGGCCGACTCTTTAAGCATAACTAACCTCCCAGTTACTTGTTCCTTGGAGCTATAAGGAGCTCAGCTCACAAAGTTTCACTCAGGAAAATAATTCCAGTAACATGTAGAAATGGAATCATTTCCATTTGCAATGCAGTGGCAGGACTGAAGAACCAAAACACGTCAAGAAATTCAGTTATGGGGAGCCTGTACAGTCACTTGCACCACCTGCACCACAAAACCAGCTGAGAGCAGGGTATCTCTCTCACCCAGCTCAGTTAAGGCAGGCAGTGATGCCATTTCACTTGCTAAGGTATTACAAGTTTGTACCATGTACATTTTCTTGTAGATACACAGCTATGTTTAATTTTTGTGAGTGCTTCGGTCACCTGAACTTTAGTATTTGGTAAACAGCTTTGGTGCAAGTTATATATAAATATATATATATATATATAGAAAGTCCCCAGTGTAACAGCTATATGATTAAGTAAGATTTTAGAGATATTTACAGCATCCAGCTTCAGTTACATTATAAAGGAAAAACGTTTGCACTTGATTAAGAAAAAATATTTACTACACATGCTGAATTGATCATTAATGGTAGGTGTCTGGAAGCTCAGACCTTTGTATTGCCTTGTCAGACAGGCTCTGCAAGCAGATTCTGCTGTGCAACCTGTACCTCAAGGAGCAGGGAAACCCTCACACAAGGTCATTCATCTTGACCTTTTTAATGTGTAAAATTCAGGTCACAGTGTATTTTAAAAAAACAAAATGCATTAGTACAATAGGATGCAACTCATACTGAACAAACAGCTGGTTTCTTGTTTGGCTACCCAGCAGATAGCCTGAGCTATGCATTATTGAACTCCCTTATAGGATCACCTTGTAAAGCTGAGAGATAAGCTGCCAAACTTCACCCCGAACTAAATCTGCAGCTGAGTTGTAAATTAATAACTAAAACTCACGAGGCAGGATCTCCATGGGTTTTTACATTTTTGTTCCTGAAGCAGTCTTTCTCCTTCACTCTGTCCCTATGGAAAACTGCTCAGGTTCATAGTCGATAAATAAAAAATAAAGTATGGACCCTGCATATGAATTTCAGCAAAATCCCAGCTGAGAAAGCTGGCAGTAAAGTGTCCAAAGCACAGGTGGGCTTGAAAAAAATTTATCACTGCATTGTGATGAATCTTGGTGCATGATACTACAGCACAACACAAGGATTACATAGCAAGCAGGACTGTATTTAGACTGTTGCAAACAACATCCACTAATCACCATGATCAGCCTGGATCTTAACATTACCCAAGATAAACCACATCTAAATTCCTAATTCTTAGTTATATCAAAAATTAGATATTTGTATTTAGTTCACGATGCAGCCCAGATGTGGCTACTGACACCGGCAGAAATAGCCCAGACCTGGCACACAGAACCAGTATGGATTATTAAACATTTTGCCAATAGCAAGATACCAGATAAGTCTCTAGGAAAGAGGGAAACATCATTCGTAGCTGTTTTGGTTAGAATTTTTTCCCCAGAATCTAAAAGGATGAAACACAAAATATGGACATTAGAGATTTCATTAGAAGTGCAAACCCCCAAACGGTACAGATGGAAGTGTCATGACCACGCTGATCCTTTAGCTCCCTCTGTATCCTACATCCTTGATTGAACTAAGCCAAATCCTTCCTCCAAGATTTCATATGAAACAAAAAGGTTTCAACAAATTCAATTAAACAACATTCAAAAAGATGTATTCATACCCAAGTCAGCTACTTCTATGTACTTTCAACTTCTACAGCTCCTAACAGGACAAACAGCACTGGGCTCCACTGACCTTTGTGCTGTGCACTAGGATCTCCACAACAAGGACAACACTGGAAGCAAAGGCAGCAGAACCTGCACCACTACTTACACCTTTTATAAGGCTAATTATGGGTCTTATGATGCTGCCCTCCTTCAGGGGGCCAAGCCAAGTTGCTTGCTTCTTCTGCGAGGAAAAAAATGTTTTCTCTCTCAACAATGAAAGAGAAGCTTGTTGAGGAGAACAGCTTTGATACAGGAAATCCTTAAGATGAAAAGCTTTTGAGGTGGGAGAGTACTTGGAGACAATATATATGTTTGTTCACCTCCTTCATACCCATATACTCCCTCTGGCCAGTGGTGCACTGACTAATTTGCAACCATCTGGATCATTTTATGAGGCTGATCCTGTTCTTTTCTGTCTCAGCAATCACCGGGCAGGCTTATGGTTGAGAAAGCTGTAAAATTTTAGAATAAACTAGCTGGATAGCTTTACCCAAACTTTACTACACAGTGCCAGACGCAGCTCAGTTATAACCAGCACTACCCAGGCTGATGCTCTCCAGCCCCTCTTCTCAACAGAAAAGGGGAATTTATGAGGTACAGAGAGAGCTCTGGAGAAGTCATGTAGAATTCAAGAGAGATGAAGCCTCTGTGTGTACTGTGCATTTCAAAGTGGTTCTGTAGTCCACCGATGCAGAGCCTTGCACGCAGAATCCATTTTCTATGC
The DNA here is from genome assembly GCF_001431845.1 of Calidris pugnax. Classification (NCBI taxonomy): domain Eukaryota; kingdom Metazoa; phylum Chordata; class Aves; order Charadriiformes; family Scolopacidae; genus Calidris; species Calidris pugnax. The sequence continues at coordinate 1,045,481 of NW_015090893.1, forward strand.
TATTGACTACCTTAGAAAGTTTATAGAAGTGTTAATATTGCAGTGTTTTGATTTAATTCTGAAGGAGGTACAATTTCAGGGTTGGTGAAATTAACGTCTTTTAGCGTCTCCCAGACAGGTAATTGCTATATATAAATTATTGAAATTATTACAGAGTTGTGGGGATATGAATTAAGATTTTTGGCAAAAGCAGATAGAAATGGGGGAGGGATATATATGCTCAGCCATAGTCTATACTAACATCATCCCATGTAGAGAACGTACTAGGATTTTCAATCATTTATACATTAGTCTGCAACCAAACACTGGCTCTTTTCTTGCTGCACAGACCCACCCTGCACAGCTGCTGTGACTCCCCAGACTCTACTGCTTCAATTCCATGGGAAAGGCCTGGATTATCATTTTGCAGCTCAGTATAAATGTAAAAACATATTTGACAGCAACAGAATTTAAGAACTTCTGTCTGAAAAGTCTTATCCATTGCAGGCCTTGTACAGGTAAGACTCTTTTTATTTTTTACTGTTGCTTTTGTAAAACTGTTGGTGCAAAGAAGAGAAACAGGCATGTAAATAGTGCTCTGAGCAAACCTAACTGGTGACAAAGAAAATAATCAAACTGACATTCATTATCAAAGTATTGTACCTCCAGGAGATGATGAGAAGAAAATCAAAGCAAGCTGCATTCTGGCTTCGGAGTAAGTAATTCCCTGAACAGTTCTAGCAGGCAAAAAGTTGCATTAGAAATTAGTCTTCATTACCCAGACCTTACTGATGGGACTGACTTTACAGCAGGAGAGTGGTCAGACAGGATTAAACCCCAGTTCTTTTCAAGCCTCACCCTGAATTCCACCTATCAGACAGCATTTCAAGTTATAAACCCATCAGAAGATACATAAACACCAAAGAGCTGGAGCAGATATATTCTGCTAGTTTGTTCAGATTTCTCGATTTGATAAAAAACTCTTTTGGTATTCCCTCAGTGACAGAGTTCTGGTGCTACTTCAATGACTGCTACACAGAAGGAAGTCACCACATTAGATATATTAAAGCAGACAGAACACAATACTGTACCATCAGTACATGCACTAACTTACCTCCAGAACACACAACAATAAAATCAGTGTGTCATTACTGGAGTCCCTAAGGTGTACAAGCAATTGCCCAACTGAAAGGAAGGGAAAAATTACATCACCCTGCCAGGGTCTACGTGTCACTAAACCTGGTACGTGAAGTAGCTAACGGAGCTGGAAGGACGCACAGAGGTATCTGAATTCCTTCCAAACAAAACTGGCTGACATTTCAACCCCTTCAGAAACATTCTGAAGTCTTCTCCAAAGCCAAATATGCCCGAAGGAGTTTTGCAAGAAGACATTTAGACAGATTTAGTATCACAAAATGGCTTCCTTCGAAAGCTTGCCCTTGTGCTGGTGCTCTCCATCCACTCCACAGACAGCCCACCGCTTTCTCAGCATCTTCACCAGTCAAAGGATGGCTGCATTCAGGTGCAGCTCACAACTCATCCCTCCATTCCAACCCCCTGCAATATGACAAGCTCTCACTGCAAGGAAACAAAACCTTCCTGCATCCACATAGACTTAGCTTTTCATTTATAACATCTTCAACTTGTGTCTCTAACTTGCCGATATATTTTAATTAAATTTATTGGCAAAGATGTGCTTCACCAAAGATTGTATCTGTCCCTCTGAGGATTAGTACATAAGGACAATTAGAGATTAGACTGGATCCTTCACATCTGTGGACACTATGCAACTTTGCTGCTGTGATATATTTGAAAGAAAAAAAATCTCAAAACTTCCTATGCAATTAAATCCCTCCAAATTATACTTAAAAACTCTGCTTTAACCTTCAGGAGATTGTTTGTTGGTTTTTGTTTTTTTTTTTTAATTACATCGTTTTGAGAACACTTTCCCTGCTAAACAAAGTAACCTACATGGGACTAATGCACAGTCCTACCTGAACCTCCCACCATCCAACTGCTCTTCCATCCCAAAATCTATCAGAGAAAGGCCTTGAAGGGGACAAGATGATAAACAGGGAGAGAACAGAAGACCAGGCTCATCAAGTGCATCCAATTTGATCTGTACCAATCAATCACAGACACTGTAACACCTGCCAAGCAGCCTGACACCCAGTGCAGTAGCATCGGGGCATCTCTAACTTCTGCAGCCAACACTTCCACAAGTTATAAATTAAGGACAGCTTTGACAGCCTCTCAGAAATAAGCTCTGCACATGGACAAACTCATCTTCAATGATGCTGCCATTCAGTTTAGATAATGGTGTGCATATATTTTTCTTAGCCCACGCTAGCTTTTCCTTAAAATAAGCATCTGCTTTGCAGAACCACGCGCCAGAGTCCCCCCCCGCTCCACACTGGCTGCATTCCCCCCCACCACAGTTTGGTGTGATGTGGACACACGTGTAGGAGCATGGCACACAGCATCATGACCCGGAGCCTGCTATTTCACAAGGTGGATTCAACACAGTGTATAACAGCCCACAGTCTCTTTTGCAGCTCCAGAAAACAGGTAAAGCGTACAATCCTCCTCTTTAGAAGTATGCTCAACCAGCTCACCATCTACATGTTTTATCTTAAAAAAGACCCAAAGCCACACAAAAATCCTTGCAATGAAACTGAGGATATCCATCAAGAAGTTTTAAGCAATTCCATTCAATGTATTTTACCATAGTCTACAGAAAGTTAACCTCTTCTAACATCCTTCAAGCCAGCACATACAGAGTCCCCCCCCCCCGCTCCACACTGGCTGTATTTCCCCCCACCACAGTTTGGTGTGATGTGGACACACGTGTAGGAGCATGGCACACAGCATCATGACCCGGAGCCTGCTATTTCACAAGGTGGATTCAACACAGTGTATAACAGCCCACAGTCTCTTTTGCAGCTCCAGAAAACAGGTAAAGCGTACAATCCTCCTCTTTAGAAGTATGCTCAACCAGCTCACCATCTACATGTTTTATCTTAAAAAAGACCCAAAGCCACACAAAAATCCTTGCAATGAAACTGAGGATATCCATCAAGAAGTTTTAAGCAATTCCATTCAATGTATTTTACCATAGTCTACAGAAAGTTAACCTCTTCTAACATCCTTCAAGCCAGCACATAAATTGATGGATTTAGGGAGGGAGTCTGAAGGGAGAGAGGCAAGATGGATGGGAAGGTATGTAAATAGGTACAAACCCCATGTACTATTGCATTTTTATATACATGGGGAATTAAAAGCAGCACAGAAGTCATAGAGTTATGGTGTCTGACTTGTTAAATGTTTTCCTGTGGTATATTGGTATATGCTTTTTGCATGCCTACCATGTTCTTTAAAAAAGGTTTAAGTAGGCCCCTTTACAGTTATGCTTAGTAAAATAACTAATAGTTATCTAGCTGATTCATCATTAGCACAAAGGTCTGCACTTTTCAAACCATTAAAAAACTTCTAAGTCAGCTCAACACCCAAGTTCTTCAAACACTAACACATAAAGCACAATAAGCACTTCTGTTTCACAGAGTAGCTTACTTTTTCTCTCCCCTCCAGCACTCTGTCTATCCCACTGAAAACACACTCCTTTCTTCTCTTGGCCACCTGCTGCAGCATTTCATGGAGGGCACGTCTATGCTTTCAGTCATGCTCACTCCTCCAAAACGCTTACATGCAAGTCTGCTGTGCTTGGGCTTTCTGTTGATGGCACATAACGTTGATTTAGTGAAACACATGGTTTGAGCTTTCAAAAGGAGGTTGTTGTTGTGCTGTCCTTCTATACAGTCTTACTTCACTCCTGTATCTTTCACCACTACACCCTGATGCACCCTCTTCACCAGAATATGAATGAAAATTAAAATAGCATTTCTTAGCCTCTGCGCTGCCACAGGTAAGTATTATGCAAATGCTACCTTTTCCTGCAATGCTTCCTGTGGAAGATGGGTCTGGGGATGCTGAGATGCTTTCTGAAGAGGGAGGGCCTGTCATGCTGCAGGCAGAACGACTATTGTACAACCAACTAAAAATAAAATCCATATCTATTCAATCAGAACTGTTAAAGCTGAAGGGGAAACACAGAGACAGAATGCATCCTAAGGGATAACTGATTGAATAACACCCCTGTGGCCGTCCCACAAAATGTTATTGATCCAGACTGAATGCTTGCATAGTTGATTATTTAGGCAGGAACTGTAAAACACAGGTGGTGTATTTTTGTCACATAAAAGAGAGGAAGGGCATTCTCCATCTTGTTGCATTACAGCTGTCCTGGAATTTCCTGTTAGTAATTTAGGGTGGACAGGGTGGACGCCCAGAGTCCCACATAAAAATGCATGGACCAGAATTAAGAAGATACAGAGTGACACCGTTTTCTAGGAGCTATACCAGCAATTGAAGAACATGACTCGATGGGAGGGGAGGGGGACTAGCCAAAGAAAACACAGTGAGCCAGCATCCCCTGTTTTCAAATGTTTTATGTAGCATTAGCGTCTCATTGTAATCAACACAAACCTGGGGTCTGGACCAGCTGCTCCTGTGATGCCTGTGGGGAGGTGACGGGGTGACACTGCATCACCTCTTTGCACCACACAGAAAGACAAGGGGAAGAATGCAGTATCTCAGCCAGAGTTTCTAAAAGACAATCCAAAACAGACCCTGTGTGAGATGTCTCCCCATCATATTCTCATCCTGTGTTCCTTCCTAGCATCCCAGGACTGGCGATCACTGTGTCTTCCCTACCTTCAGGAAACTGGAAAACTAAAGACAGGAACTTCTATTTTGTCCTGGAAAAAAAGGCCTGAAAGTAACTAGACAGAAGTCAGTACAGACACACAGTCCTGGAAAAAAAGGCCTGAAGGTAACTAGACAGAAGTCAGTACAGACACACACAAAAGGCTCCAAGTCCAACAACAGAATAAACCACACTCCAGCCAGGCTGGAGATCTGCACGTTATTGTGGGTCAACTATAGCTGGCCAGGCTGGAGATCTGCACGTTATTGTGGGTCAGAAGCTGCACAGAAATGACTGGTGGTGTTTTGCTGCAAAGATGACAAGCATTTCACCAGCAGTACAAACAGCAATACACTTTGCCAGCCACGTGAAATAATCCCTCTGCTATGCTCAGTGGCAGCTAGGTTACAGCTTCAAGAAAAACGTGCATTAACAACAGGTACTTCAGGTAAGAGCAATGAAAATGATCACAGGCTAAATCACAGGACAAACAAAGGCAGGCTGAAAGAATTATTTAGACTAGCGAAGAGGAACCTGAAAGAACATAACACTCTTTACAAGGTTTGTGCAGAGATAAAATAAATCGTCTGTTCTTCATGTCCACTGGTGGACTGAAGACAAAATAGTACTTGTAATGAGTTCTTCACACAAAGAGGTACAAGCCTGCTTTGAGACAGAAGGATGGCCCAGGGACCTCTTCACCTTCCACATATACTTGCCTATAATTTTATGAAGCATTTACATACTTCTCCCATCAGAGCTTTTCTCCCCAAACAACAGTTAAAAGCTACAGCTTTGGCTCCAAGCAGGTGAGTGTAATGCCTCAAACAGACTGGCAGTTTTGTGCCTGGGTAAGTTATGGGGTGCTCATGGGATACTTGTACCTATTGATGCTAACCCTGAATTTGGGAAGTAAACGCTTTTAATTGACTGAATTAATTGTTATGTCTCACTCTCCCAACTCTATGTGGTTGTTCTCTGTTAGGTAACAACCACAGCAGTTTCAGCATTATTCAATATCCCTGAAGAAAGATGCTTTTACTGAATTGCTGCAAAATGTTAACTGTTTTCTAAGCAATTCTTTGCATAAATTAGTATAGAAGGAAGAAGCCGCTTGTCTCTAAATCAGGATCAGTACCAGTTTATTGTTTTACTCTCTCTTCCCCTTTAGAAAAGAAAAAGTGCAATACTGTCACTTGGTAATTGGGAAAATATGATTCCATCTGTAGAAATGTTACAATTGTTGGCAATAACTTTATTACTATTTTTTATAAGGATCAATATCTGCTGATATGGTTTAGGAGACATGATAATCTACCACTTTCAGCTTCTGAGTACTTAAGTCTCCCCTCTAGAGTGACAGATAATGTGAACATTAATAGACCTAGAAAAGGGGTATTCTGTTAATTCTATCTCTTAATAATAAATAATCAAATAAAATCAAGCCCCCAATTGCTTAATCAGGAAGGCACTAATTAAAGTATGCAAGGAAACATAAAACACTTGCAGGGAAGTCTCTGGACCAGACTACATGTGCTAAAAACAAAGTAAAGGTTCTAGAAAGTCTACCTGGGAAAGATGACCAGCTAGTAGCTTTGATGTTGCCTTTTTTAAACACATAGTTTGTTAGTCTTGCTCGAACAGAGAAATTCAGATAAGTAAAAAGAGTAGTAGTTTGAGTACCAAGCTGGAAGGGTGGGATTGCCCCAGGGTAGAGACACTAAAGAGCAGAACCTGAAGTCTAGTCACAGGTTCTGTAAAGCAGTGACATTTATAACCTTTTGCTAAAAAGCAGAGTGACAGTAACATGACAAAGTGCAAAAGACAGGGTAACGTTCACCATCAACACAGCTTTGCTCCTTGAAGGGCTGTACCCTGCTGTCATACAGACACGGGGTTTGAGAGCTCCACAGCCCTGATCACACTGCAAGGTGCTGAGGGACAAAACCCTACAGGGCTGCAAAAGGAGGCAGGACAGCAGCAACAGAAACAGGGTACGTATCTAGATGAAATCTGAAAGCCCACAATGTGTAACAGAGAGCAGAGGTAAATTGATAAGCCACTAGAAAAATATAAATTGGTATGCACATGTCCCCACAATGTGTAACATAAAGAGCAGAGGTAAATTGATAAGCCACTAGAAAAATATAAATTGGTATGCACATGTACAGACACACATGGTAGTTTTACAGACACAAGAGGACAAAGATCAGAGCTGTGAAACATGGGAAGATTTACCACAACGTGAACATAAATGACTAAGAAACTACTATGTCAAGAGAAAGTTAGTGTAGAGCAACTATGATAAACTTCAAAGTATGAAGAATGGCGTAGTGCAACATGGTCTGGTAAACACACAGGCACGAGTAATTACAGCCACTAACTGAATCACACCACAGACCCAGAGGGTGGAGGCAGAATCTCTGCTGCTAAAACAAACTCCTAGTTAAAAGGCTGGAATTGTCTGTCTAAAAGAGTGTCGGACACTAACAGCTTCAGTGCTAAGACAGCAATGGCATGAACAGCTCAAATTAGGTTCCTTGGGGAGTGAAATGACTGCAATTAATCCACAATGTCACAACCTCTCCCTCTCCTTAGCAGAGCTGAAGCCAAGACAAAAGCCACAGCACGTAGTAGTGCAACACGCTCTGGTAACCACACAGGCATGAGTAATTACAGCCACTAACTGAATCACACCCGTAGTGCAACATGGTCTGGTAAACACACAGGCACGAGTAATTACAGCCACTAACTGAATCACACCACAGATCCAGAGGGTGGAGGCAGAATCTCTGCTGCTAAAACAAACTCCTAGTTAAAAGGCTGGAATTGTCTGTCTAAAAGAGTGTCGGACACTAACAGCTTCAGTGCTAAGACAGCAATGGCATGAACAGCTCAAATTAGGTTCCTTGGGGAGTGAAATGACTGCAATTAATCCACAATGTCACAACCTCTCCCTCTCCTTAGCAGAGCTGAAGCCAAGACAAAAGCCACAGCACGTCAGAAGCGGCTGTCAGAAGCTAATCTGGAGAGACTCCTTAAGCACTAGCAAATGCCACCAGGTCTGGGAAATCAGAAGATGATGTGCAGCAAACAAAATTCACTTCATCCCCAGTTGGGAGCCAATGGCTCAGGCTGCATCAAGGCTACAATCTTCAGAAGCTTCTTGTATAATGAAGTGTAGGGGCAATCTAATTGCATGAGGGAGGAAATCCGGAAAACTGAAAGTGCTGCTACAAATTCAGAGATTTCGTTTCAGGAAACCTGTAATAATTAGTTGGAGTAAGAGGAAATCCTGAAAAATGAAAGTGCTGCTACAAATTCAGAGATTTTGTTTCAGGAAACCTGTAATAATTAGTTGGAGTAGCTTTAAAAAAGCTAAACACAACTTACAAACACATATAATGCACTTCACCAGATTTACATGGACAACACCCTTTGCAAGGAGAGCACATACAAGATACCAAAAACCAGGAGCTCTCAAGTTAGTTTTGGCTGCACAATCCTAGTTCTGTGCCCTCATGGCTATAGATGCAACATTGTTTTACTACATGGACCTCATGGAGCAAGACCATGCTCAGAAGTATTAAGACTAAGCAGTAGCCATAGTTTAGGCATTTGTCCTCCGACTGCTTCCCTTTGTGATGTGGGACTTGGTCTTGCAATGCGTTTAAATAAACTGAGTATTTGAAAGCTGGTACACCTATGCAGACATGGACATATGAACACAATGTGACTTTGATACATCCCCAGCCAAAAAACAAGCAAGGTTCTGAAATTGATAAACCACCACAGGTTTGTTGTTTGGTTGGTTTTGGTTTTTTTAAATATATTTGTACTGCCATATCTCAGAGCCGTAGTCTCTCTCTTTCCAGTACTAGGCTAACATGGCCTGAGGAGGCAGGGGAATACTCTTACTTCAGTAGAATATTGCAACTTATCATGTTCTATCATGCAACTAACTGGGGCTTTCAGAAGTGCAGTTCAGCAATCCTCAAGGCTAACAATTGTTTTCCTGGAAATATTAAGACCCTTAACTTCAAAATATTATAGGTCCCTGCCAGGAAGGCAAGTACATGAAATAATGGAAGCCATTTTCAGGAACTTTCACAAACATTTTATTTTGCCCTCCCTCATATTTAAAGGTAAAATTTTTCATTTGCATTGTACTTCTCAGCTCATGACTGAAAGTCAAGGTAGGAAAGTGTCACACTAGAACACAGCACAGAAAAACTTGAGGAATGAAAAAAAACTGCAAGCAGCATGATCCAGGCAGCGACTGGCACCAGGTACACTGTTTAGTTAACAAAAAAATGGCAATTAATGTTGGTGTGAAAGAACAAAAGAGAAACTGCATCAAGGAAACCAACAGAAACAGGATCCCACAGTGTAAGTAACCGAGGACTGGAAGATGCAGTGCACAGGCTCAGGTGCCTGCCACCCTGTGCTTCAGAGAAGAGGTACTGTAATTACAGATTGCGTTTTTATAACACATCTCATTTCAGCCCTTTGAAGAGTATGAATAATAGATATTCTTACCTTCCCTAGGAAGTAAAAATAATGGCATGAGAACAGCAAATGGAGGCATTGGCAGAGAGGGGAAAGGAACTGGACTCTTGTGCTCGTGCACTGTTCCAAGCCCCACCAGCACTGCCACTATCGAGGCACTTCCGAGGTGCCTCCCAGCACAGCACCCCACACAGACTGCCCTGTGCAGGTTCACAACAGCTCTGGATGGAGAAAAATCTGTACAAGGGTCAGTATCAGTGAAAAGAAATCACTGGGAAAGATGTAGAGTTATATACTGATTCAGCTATAATACAGCCTCTGCACCATGGGGCATTAATAGCCTGAAACCAGTACTTTCAGTCCCTGTTACCTCAGAGCTGAGCACCGTCACGGGGAATGTTCTGGAGAAGAAAGAGATTACAGTTTTTAGCCTGTTCAAACCTCTCCCCTCTTTCCCTCTCTCTGAAGTGGGTTTGAAGTTCCCACCTGCAGTTAGAGAAAAAAGCATGCTCTCACAACAGCTTTTATATAAGGATATTCCTGTTCCACATTTGGATTAATCAATACCTTATTAAATGATGAGAACAAACCAGAATATACATTTCACTGCAGGTCAGCTAGTATCAGTAGCAGCTGGGCAATAAAGAGAGATCTGTAGAGCTGGGCTCAGGTAGCCAGAGCAGGAATCCTGGTCTGCCCCATGTGCAGAGCTGATCTCCTCTTCAGAGGCTTTAACTTTTACCTAGTATTACTTAAAAACATACCCTGAATCAAATCAATATCGGGTCTGGTTTGCCTTAGGCCATTCCCAGCCCCAGCACTTGCAACAGTACCACAGACAATAATAATGGGAGGTGACCAGTTACCGATTATAAATCTTACCTCCTACCTTAGGATCTGAACTCAGGCAGAGTTCCTGCTTCAGGATTCAGCTGGTTTTGTTTTAAACTCGGCTGCTGAAAAGGACAGGACTCTACGTCCAAGGTCTGGGTCACCTTAAGGGTCACTTGATAAAACAGTAAACGTCTATCTCCTCTCTCCATATAACATCATATGCTGGACAGGCCACATGAAACAGGGGCACTGAGAAAGACTTGGAAGCACTTATTCTAGTGAAGTTACAGGGAACTGGCTGTAAGACCCCATCCCCACTGGCAATCCTATTAAAACTATTTCTTTCAGTGGCAACTGAAATCTACCAATTGGCAGTATTTTTTTGACATACTGTTGAATTATGTAGACACACACAGTAACAACCTCTGAAGCATCTGAGATAGCTGATTTGTAAATTCATTTAGTCAATCAAGAAAAATATTTGAGCACCTGCTTCTAATCTTATGTCATAAAGTGACTACAACTGAAGAGAGCAGGCTTTCCTGCATTAAAAAGCTAAATCTTTGACAATATACTTGATGGTATATTTTACTCTACTTATTTTCAGGGGGTTGTACTCTGCCGTAGGTATTACCGAATCAATGCTGAACTAGTCCAAAAGCCCTATTCATATTTGCTCTGAATCCCTCTAACCTGAAGAAATACGATTTATGAGTGCTTCAAGGGTACCTGGAGGATGGATGGATGTTCTGCAAAGAAGCTGAGTTAAACCCAACCCATAAAACAAATGTACAGCCAGAACTTAACTCACTTTACAGAGAAGGTTTTTGGTCTCCAACCGTAAGTTAGTACAAGGTTTCACAAGATGTTTTCCCCAATAATATGTAACACATAATTGTTGCAGTAAAGGAAACTGATGTTCAGCTTTTAGCCCACCCTTTTGGATGTGGTTGTGTAGCTCTTAGGAGCTGGGAACTAACCTAACGAGGCTGCAGCAGCTCTGTCAAAGCACAGAACAGCAGCAAGGACACAGCCAAACACCAAACCCCAAGAGATGTAACAGTGAGACAGAAGCATAAAGCAACAAGTCACCAACATTTCTTTATCTATTTGCATCAGACAAAAAATATATATCACCCCATGCTTTGCAGAACTTTCCAGTTAATCAATTTGTGCCTCTTATCTGTAGCTAGACATTATACACACAGTTTTAAGCAAATGGGAATGAAGAATTCAGAAAACACAAACAGTGCAAACTGGCAAAGATCTGATCTTATTGGGGCTGTTCTGATTGGCCCAGTTTCAGGGGATCATTTCACACAGACTCGCTCCACCAGCATTTCAAGTGGAACAAAAGAAATCAGGGAAAAAAAATATCTTTCCTGTTAAACTGCCTAACACTTTCAGGTTGTGCTCAGAGATCTGAAATGCCAGTAGCATCTCTGGTTTCAGTTGTTTCCAATCAAACAGCTCAATGAACAAACACCAAGAACGGGACCTCACCTCTGGAACACAACGAAAAGAGAAGGTGGAACACGCATCAAGCTGCAGCAAATTCTAAAATTTCACATTTTCCAAATTACTGTCTGCACTACTTCCTTCTCAGTAATTGTATCTTATGTTAGACCAGTGAAGAATCAGCACTCAGGTTTTGAGTTGTGTTTTGGTTTTTTTTTTTTTTCCTTTTTTCCCCTTTAAAGAGGACAAAGGAACACCATTTAAATAAGCCTGTTCCATCTACAGGAGAGAGAATAATTCTCATTCTATAAAGGGGTAAGAATATAGCGAATTTCAGTGTCTCATTTTAGTGTTATTACACACAGCCATGAGAAAGCACATCGACTTTCTATATGTTTATAAATAAAAAGCAGTGATCATTTCTAGTGAATATAAAGATGTTGGAAATATTTACGTTGCAATATAAGCACTCACTGTACCTTTCCCCTCACTGCCACCTAGCACATCAAGGAAAAGAGTTTAATGCTACATTTGAAGATATCCAAGTGATTGAAATTTGATTGCACTCCATTAATGCCCACCTGCATGACATTAGTGTTACTATTAACACATGTAAGTAATTCTTAGCACAGGTATTGAGTCAGAAGGGAAAAAACAGAAGGTCATATAATTTAATAACTACCAAATAAATATATCTTGGTCTCTAAGGGAACTGCTTTGCAGTCAGAAAAAAAGTAATTCCAAGAAAAATTATCCAAAGCTAAAAAGGTTTATAGTATCATGCTCCCGTAAGCTGTCAGGAAATCCATCAGCAATCAGAACTACGAGTATCAGTAATTCTGACCCTGTTCCCTTACAAAGACTTAAAAGAGAATGTTATACCCTTCCACATTTGTGTGAATTGAGTGATTATTGACTGATCACCACAAACAAAATGCAGCCAGAGCTTTTCAGTGAATACAAGTTGGGATTATTTGCTCACTTTTGCTCATTTCATCTTTGAACAGACAACTTCCTCACCTGTCACACACTTGCCTTTGCTGGGGAAACACTGGGGGAGACTCTTCTGGGGAAAGTAATTGTTTTGAAAAGAGCAGACGTTGGAATTACAGTAATTAGATCTGGAAAGAACGTATAAAAATGTCCTTGCAGTTAAAGAGGTAGCAATAAAATTGCCTCAAAATTTAACTTGAGAGCTTATTTTTAAACTGAGCACTTCTGCTGCCATTATTTGAAATAGTTGTCATTGTCAGATATCTTAATTTATTTGTAATTATATAATTGAACTCCTGTGACATTCTAGGAGTAAACTAAAAGCTCCCATGATATTACTTTTGTAATAAGGGATATCGACATTCAGCTAGTGATAAATACATGCCAATTTACATCTTCTCTTAGTCTAAATAAAATAACTCTCTTATTTAGGCCAGTTTTCATACTTGTTCCTAACTCTGCAGGAGGATTTCTAGGATTATGTGACAGCACTGATTTTACAGTAGAAAGTTAAAATTCCATCTGCTTTTCTTGCTTTTGTATATTAAATACATTTTACTGGCTAATGTTAAATTACCTCCACTTCTATTCAATCTTTTGCAAGCCTTACATAGCTAACCCATACTTTAAAGATAATATCTGAATAAAGTGTTTATGCTAATATTCTATCATTGCTTTTCCTTTACTAGATAAACTTGGCATAGCCAGTGATCAAAGCAAGAATTCACTCAATGACTTTGGGATCCCTTTGTCTTAAAAAAAAAAAAAAAAAATCTTACTTCCTTCATCATGAAGATATTTTCTTTCAAAATTTAGTGATACCTACATGCCTTTATGAATAAATAATATGATCCCCAAAGCTCACTTAATTGTTAAAACACATATGCTTTACTCAGCCAGGAAAACATTTAACAAAAAAAAAGAGTTCATTACGTTGGTAAGATGAAGATAGACCAAATCTTCCAGTTCTATACATGAAAACAGAAATATTTCTCCCTAGGTTATTTTGCTTCTGGTTACTTTGCTGAAGTGCCTTCAATAGCAAATACAATGAAGTTTTGGTTTATTCACGTTCATTCTACCCTGTCTTTAATCTGCAAGTGTCACAATAAAATTATTTTAGGTAGCCATATAAAATCATGCACCTAATTATCAGCTGTGCTTCCATTATCTGAAGAGAGATTTTCCTTTTTCCAGGTTGGTACTAATTTATTTTCAAGAGAGACAAACAATTAACAATAAGAAAAATTAATTAAGAAAATTTGATAAAATACCAGGCAAAAAAAAAAAAAAAAAAATCACAGCAAAAGCAAACAAAAGTCTTCAATAAAGCATAAAGCATAATTCCCTCTTTGCAGCCTGTATGATTCTTAAAAAAGATATAGGCAGTATTGAGAATCAGTGCACTGACAGACAATGCCTTCCTTCCCACAGCCTATCTGCTACTCGCACTGGCTTTACTGAAACAGATTTAAACAAAAGTAAACAGGAGCTGGAAAACTTGGAAGTTCTCTTACCATCTGACAAGTCAATTAGCCCGAGGTAGTGCAAAAGTTTCAGAGAGGAGCACACCACCACCACAATCCCTAAAGTCTGGAGTCCCTCCGACTCGCCTTTAGTCCACATCCTGTAAGGCACCACACAGATACTACTGGTGTGCCTGCAAACAACTGGCAGACATCTAAAGCTGAGAAATCCTCTGGTTGAAGCTTTTCTTCCTGCTGCTCAGCTAAGTGTACAGCACATTTCCCTCTCCCCCTCTCTCTCCCTCACACTCCCTCTGTTTCTCAACCTCTCTCCTTATGTCTAGTTCTCCTCTTCCCCCCCTCGCCCCCCTACTAGCTTTTTTCCTTTTTTTTTTTTAACATGCAAGCAATTTCCGCACTTAACAGTAACCTATGGTTTTATTTTCTTTCACTTCAGGGTAATTCTCTCAAGAGTTTACTCTGCCCCTGAACAACTTAGCACTGTGTTGCTAACCTCAGCAACATCTCACACATTTTTTTTTCTTTTCTTTTTAAGATGTCTGTGATACCAGTCAATTTTTGCATTTGGGATTTTCACAGTAATCCTGCCAATGCAGATGCTTTTTGGCAATGCCTCTTCTGTATTGCCTAATAGAATACAGCACAGCACCGGGGAGGAAAGGAGAGGTCTTCCCCTTTCTTAATTCCTCTCCTCTCCCCCCCCCCCCC
>NW_015090893.1:1060220-1071863 GCF_001431845.1 Calidris pugnax
GGGATATATATAAATGCACTTCCCACCTGTATAGAGCCCAGGACCTACACAGCAATTCTCTTTGTAAGCAACAGCCTAAACTCTGCTCCTCTGGGTTATCTACTGGACAGCAAAGAGTGCATTTTGGTGGCATTTAACATTTACTCAGACATCAGTGTGGACCAGCACTGGCCTGGAACAAGCATCCTTTGCAGGCAGCTACAGGAAAACAGACAGATGCACTTTACACTTGTTCATCTTTGCAATATTTCACCAGGCTGCTGGCATGGGGCAGCACTGCAGGTTGCTCTCAAGTTAAGTCAATTATGTATTTCTCCATTAGCACCACAGACGAGTAAACATTTGGCAGGTTGAGTGTTTTATCAGGATGGCAGGTGCAGGATTGCAACACCAGTAAAAGCTGGATTTTTTCAAGCATGCTAGTAGTGGGAGATGCTGGTATACCCCATGTGAGATGATCAAGAGAACAGAGATAACCAATACATTTTGACTTGGAGGCTGTCATTTTCCCCCTGCTCTTCCCACCCTGCTCCAGGCACGTGGTAATTCCCCTTCCTCGCAGTCCTGAGAGAAGGGCAGGCTGGCTGTCACCCCACCACACTGCTCCCACCACCTCTTCTGATGCTGCCTCTGCCCTAAGCTACCACTGAACAATAACATCAGGTGCAGAACCTCAAAGGGGTTTTGTATATCACATTAACCGAGTAATGCACTTGAATTGCCTAGAGATGCTCCTATTAAAGCCAGGTTGGAGGTGCAGAGTACTCATACATACTTGAGCGATCATGTCAACAAGCAATGAACACTTTAATTGAATTTGAGCTTTGTTTCTGTATGCAGGTGGCCAAGGAAGAGATCACACTTGCAAATGTGTTATTCATGAGGGTTCTCTGTCATTGGCATCTACCTATCCAGAGCTCAATGCTGTGATATCAAAGCCACTTCTACTGATGAATACTGCAGACCAAAGGATTATTTCATTTTTTTGTACTCAGTAGCATCTGCCACATTAGGTTTTCATTGCCCTGGCTGTATGACTGGCTATGATGCCACATGATGGTTTATGTTTCCCAGATTAACACATTCAGCTTTAAAACTATCAAGGAATTGAAATCCCTGCACATTCATTCTCTCCCAGATGAGGAGAAGAGAATTTGAAGGAGAAACGTGTGATAAAAAGACCTCAAAGTTTTTAAATAATTTTTTGGTTTATCATGTCCTGTTTCCCTTAAAAAGCCAAACACTACTACCACAAAAAAACTACAACAAACAACCCAACCAAGCAAATAAATAAAGCCCCATGACATTAAATTTGGCCAGGCATACTGACCACAAAAATAACCAGGTTCCTTCCTGTCTATAGAAGAGATGTGTGACAGCTTTACTGGCTGCTTGGTAGACTTTGCACTGCTTCCTCAGACCCCCGAGTTAACAGATCTTAAAGAGTGCACAGAATGAAAGAGCCCACCTTACTCACCCACTCCCTCCCAGGCACATTCTTTACTTGATCATCTAATCACAAAGTTTCTTCCCAGCAGTGCACAAACCTCTTGAATCTACTAATTACCACCAAAAAACCCTCAAAAACGATGATGAGCTATGGAACTCTTATAGGTATGCTTGCAATTCTGCAGTTCTCCCATCATATTATATCGCTGCATCTTCTAAAGCTCTACAGCAGCACCTTAGCAAGAGTCATGGGGAAGGGCATGAAAAACTGGTAGTTGTTGTTTGTGTTACTGCAATTTATGCAAAGGCTAACATTTTTGATTTTTTAGGTGTTCCTGAAATAAGCAACTGCAAAAATAACATTTGGTTTGAGTCCTTAGAATCCTTGTTGCATGAAGACATCATGCATGCCAGAAGCTCAGAATCCATTAGACAGTAAAATCTAATCCTGTCAAAGCCAAGTCATGATTTTTGTGAGGTTGTCTCAGGTTTTAAATAAGCTTGGAGGGAATGTTGAAGGAGAATTTTTCCATTCAGGACCTTCACACTGGCTTGGGATCGCTTTGAAGCCAGCAGTTCTGCCTGGATGCTGCTGCTTCTTTCCCATTTCCCAAAACTTTCCTCCTTCCAGTCATTTAGCTCATTCTTCACCTGATCACTACTGCCCCAAGAACCAGAATTCCTTATGTTAGGGATGTGTTGGTGTCATGTTGTGCTAACTTTTTATGGAAATTGCTGCTAGTTGCCTGACAGCACCCCAGGTCCCTCCAGCCAGCCAGTCTGGAAGCCATATACTGACATACAATTAATTGAAGCAGATCAGCTTTCTGCTGCTATTTAAACATTCAAATCATCAGGAGTGACTGACTGGAGAGTTGGCTACACATGCCTTATGAGAGGCAAATCCTATGGACCCAAACATTCATCTTTCTTCTCCCCACTGTAAGAACTAATTTCAGTAAAAGAGAGCATCTTTCTTCAAAAGCTTTCCCTTCAGCTTGACCTGTTAGTTACAGCAACACTCACTCTTTACTGTAGAATTGAGCTAATGAGAGAAATGGGATCTGTGATTTAAACTGAAGAAAGGCTACTCAGTTTAGTTCTCCAACAGAAATCTTCACAGAAATAGAGGATAATCAATTCTTAACAAGAGGCAGAAATATTAATCAAGAGTTTATTAGGTATTTTATTTGACTCCCTCCTGGAGCAATGAGGAAAAACCCAAACCACTGCCAAATAAATAGTGGGATTCAAAATTTTTGAGTTCTACAGTATAAATATTCTACAGCCTAAAAAACATTCTGCAGATCTGCAGCAGCTTTTGGATCGATGCTCCCCAAACATTTGTAAATCTGCTGCAAAATACATACTGTTATCCTCAGAGAGGGCAGCTCAAGGGACTAAATGACTTGAACTAGAATCACACATAAAATAAATAGCACAAACTGAAGTGCCTGGTTTTCTATCGTAGCCACCAAACAACAGACTGTGTAAAACAGCAACTGAAAGAACATTTTTCTAGCTCTAGACAGCCAAGGTTAAGCTCACCAGTGAAGCAATAAGCTTTATTTTTGCCAAATCCTAAAAAAAAAGGAATGTAAACGGCCAAATGTTTAAAATACCAGATGTCTTGGTAATAGAGATAGATGTTCTTGCTAATGCCTGGAGTACCTGTCTCTCACATACAGCAAAGGAGGCTGAATGCCTCAATTAAGTGTGAAAAAGGTTTACGCTTGGAATGCACAACATGTGCCCTCTGGGAACATGTATAGGAACTTTATAAAGATCAATCAAAATAACACATAATGAAAAGGGTTTTGTAGTAATAAAAGAATTGCTATGATGAATTATATAAATTATGTATGCAATCTAGAATCAGCTCTTAAAATTGGTTGGGGGAAAAACACATCATGTGGAGGTGCAAAAAATCACAGCCAAATAGAATAATATTCCCTACAGCAGAAGCTTCTCCCAGTCACCAAGTTATTTGGAACACATTTACACTTTCAGAGAAGAGAATTCATCTCCTCACTTTCTTTTAAAACAAATGCAGCATAACACCTTCTCATTACCCATACCTTTAAGAAAATTCCAATGGTATTCTATGATTAGCCTGGTATAAGACTCTAAATATTACATTTTTGTCATTTTGATTGAATATTCCTTTGCTCTTGTGTTATGATAAAGAATAAACAGGAACAAGTGATTGATTCTTCTCGTACAGTTCATTATTTCAAATATCTCTAGAACACCTCTGTTTATGGATCTTCTGATGCTTAGCAGTCCTGAACGGTCTTCTCACACGGCTGTTGTCCATAAATCTATTTTCACTGCAGGTCTCTGAAGCCCTTCCACTTCTCTTGTATTTTAGAACTGGCATAATGAGATCAGTCACAGCATTGCAGGTGGCTACAGCAACAAAATTATGAAATTACTATTCCATACATCTTTATCTAATATGATTTCTTTTGTGCATGCATAAAGTTAGCGGGTTTTATTGCTGTTTCCATTTCAAACTAACAAATCAAAATGAAAACTAGGTCTTTCTCATGAGTGACTTTAACTTACCTAGTCCCATGCAAAGATATTAACTGCTTAAATTTCAGCTTTTTATCAGCTTGCCTCCGTCAAGAGTCATTCATCTGCCCTAGTCACCACAGGTGGTTAAGCCCCTTTGGTGTTCCTCAGATTTCTCTGGATCTGACTATCCCTAAGCACTTTGTGCCATCTGCAAACTGTGTGGAGAGAAAAACCATTGACTGATAACTGCTGATTATAATTTAAAAAAAAAATTATGCTATGAGTAAATTAGCAAATCTGATATTTAGGTACTTAATGGTTTAGGGACCCCCATCTAAAGTACAAGTAATCTCCAGTTAAACTAACAGCCATTCGGTGACAGTAAGTTCAGGCTCCTTCCCATTTGCACCACTACAATTCCACCCTGACCCCTCTGCCTGCAAATTAATTTGGCTTCATATCACACTCGCGTTTCCCAGCAGTTATTCACCAGCCAGGAATGTTTTTGGAAGCCCTGGCTAATTACCAGTTATTATTTTTGTCACTAGAGATACATTCTGTATAATGATAGGTGAACCACAAAGGTCTCATTAACTAGTTTGGATAATATGGAAATTTGGATGCTTTTCTATTAGTGCTGCATGAGGAGCTAGGAATAAGGAGCTCAGTTCCTCAGTCTGCTAGTTCCTCACTGTGCGAGTGCAGGGAAGTAACCAGAAGATCTACCCTTGTCCTGCCATGATATTAATTGTTCCGCTATGACAAAATGAGCTATAATTTAATCAAATATTTCCCCCTTAGTTCAATTCTTCTGATTCATGTGAAGGAGTTACTATCTTTGTTCTATCAACGTTTCCCACCTTGCTGGCAATGGTCTGAAGACCCATGAACAACTTACGCTGGAAGCAGGAGGATCCCACATATTTTTCTCCATTAAGAGGACTAGGACTGTCTTGAGCTAGCAACTCCCAGCCTTCTATGAGCCTATTAGCACAATCCACCTCACCAAGTTTGAAAAATGCAGGAATATCTTTGAAAAGATTCCAGAAATCCAGTACATCATTACTGCCTTTTTCTAGGCCAGTTGGAGGCACAGACAAGCACATCCTACCTGCTGAATGGAGGACTTGGCTTTACTCTGGACCTCATGATAGCAAAAGCTGGTGAGCATTAATTATGCATGCACAGGTCAAAGTTAAAACAAGGCTCCTATCAGGAGAACTGACAGGCTGAGAAAGTTGGCATTGTTCAGCCTAGAGAAAAGCAGGCTCCAGAGAGACCTTATAATGGCCTTCCAGTACCTGAAGGGGCCTACAGGAGAGATAGGGACTCTTGATCAGGGAGTGTACAACAGGACAAGGGGTAATGGCTTTAAATTGAAAGAAGGGAGATTTAGATTAGCTACTAGAAAGAATTTATTTACTGTGAGGGTGGTGAGAGCCTAGCCCAGGTTGCCCAGAGAAGCTGTGGATGCCCCATCCCTGGAGGGGTTCAAGACCAGGCTGGATGGGGCTTTGAGCAACCTGGTCCAATGGAAAGTGTCCCTGCCCAGGACAGGAGGGCTGAAACTCAATGATCTTCAAGGTCCCTTCCAACTCTAACTGTTCTATGATTCCATCAAACTACAAATCATGAGGAGACCAGCAACTACTGAAGAAACCATGTACCTTGAAGGTCTAATATGAACCATAGTTTACACGCACATTGGCTGAAACTGCACAGTATACAATTAAGGCAAGATATAATTGATGAAAGGGTAACAATAACCTCTCCCAACTATTAAATGCCACTGAGAGGAATTCAGACAGGCACTATTAGAACTTTTCCTTCTATTTAACTAGTTTTCACCTGTTTCTCTCTAGATTTTTATTTCTAACCCAACATAGTTGCAACACTGCCACAGCAGCAAAACCAAAACCAGCAGCCTCCTCTAAGATCACAGATTACTCTCAGACTTGCAGAAGTGCAACAGTGCTCTCAGGGCTGAACCAAGGAAGTTCTCTAGCACCAAACTTGCTCTCTTTTCAGTGCTGTTGTTTAGGCTGGAAGAAGTGCAAGCAATTGCTTAATAATAAGCTCAGCTGCACTAGAAGCAGAGATAAGGAAAGGCTGTGGGACTTTTCTCATTGTCCTACTTTTTAAGCAGACAATAAAAGTTGAGGACGCCGCATGCTGTGAGAGAAGGAAGAGTAGGGGAGAGGAAGTGAAAAGGAGAAACAGCACAAGAGGGTATTTCAAGTCTGAACAAGGGGATGTAATGTGAAGAACAGATCAGGGAGAGACTGGGATGGGGCCAGACACAACCTGAAACTGTGCATAAAAATATAAACCCTGATGTTTCAATTATACCAGAGGTTCACTCCCCACAATAAGGAACACTGAACAAGGGGATGTAACGTGAAGAACAGATCAGGGAGAGACTGGGATGGGGCCAGACACAACCTGAAACTGTGCATAAAAATATAAACCCTGATGTTTCAATTATACCAGAGGTTCACTCCCCACACAAAGAAAATCGCAGTAAAGAGCAGCCAAAAGCAGCTGTCAAAACCCAGTCACCAGAAGACAGATGTGTTTTGCAGTGCCATTTTCTTGCTTACTGGATTTCTGCCACAAGCAAGAGGAGACGTGACCCCCTCTCTTGTGGCACTGGCAATAACTGCTTCCAGAACCTGAACAGTAAAGAGGCATAAAGCTAAAAGCCTCTGCTGTCAAGTCAGGTTGCAGTGATTTTCTCATCATAAGTGGATCTCCCCCTGTACTATAGATTTCCCATGGATATCAGCTTGTCACAGCTTCATTCCCACTTTTATTAAAAGTGATGATTAACAATGCAGAACCTCTGCTCTCAGACATTTTTTTTTTTCTGATGGGCTTTGTTTTTCCAGATTCATATTGAATTAGAAATATGAGAATGACAATGAAGGTAGGCTTTTTCACCTCCCAAAGACTTAGAAGTTCGTGAATTTACATCACAGAAAACTGATCCAGGATGAATCACAGGTTAAAAACTAAACTTCCTTAAGATTAATCATACCCAGTTATTTGACATAACTGCATTTATTATTTACAGTTGGTACAGTGACAAGTATCTTATTTTTCCCACGCATATCAACTTGCTGATAACCACTAAGATGCTGCTTCTGACCAGATCTTTTGCATATTCCAACCTTATGGGTAAAGAAGAGACCCCTGAGGGATAAAACCAGTAAAACCATTCAGCACCACATATGCTTTACTGCTCTCACACCCCTCTCCCTGATGGATTTTCTCTTGACATCAGCCAGAGCAACAGAATAGGGAGCTTATTTTTGTTAAAATCATGTGAATGTACTGGTGTCTCCAGGCACTTGATAATTTTACAGAAATGTTAGTTGGAAGGAATAGCAGATATCACCCACTCCAACCTGCTGCCCAGAGTAAGAGCTGCCTCACTGCCAGCATAGCACTCGCTACACTAGTCAAGACTTTAAGGCCTCCAAAGACAGCAAGCCCACCACCTCTGAGACAGTTGCTCACTCCAGTGCTGCACCATTCTCCTAGGGAAGAGTTTTCTCCTAATATTTAATCTAAACCTCTAAAGCTGCCACTTGCAGCCTCTGCCTCTGTTATAAAATAGGTATCTTTCAACACTGCATGCACAGGGTCACCTGTAAGCCACAACCTTCCTCCAAGCTGTCTGGCTTCTGCCCATGAGGAAAAAAAACATACAGGGTGCTCTTTGCAAGGCAACATTTGAAGCCAACGCTTTTGGGTGTGTTCTTCAGAGAAAGCCTTTGAGTATGGACCAAGTTATTTTGCTGCACTCTGTTTTGCTCCATTCCTGCAAGCCAAAACCTTTTAATTATCCCAAGAAGGGCAAGACTACAGGCCAACAGCACAGACCCTTCCCCATCTCATCAAAGCACTTTCAACTAAGAGGCAGGGAGTTTAGCTTCCTAAATCAGTGGGCTGGTCATAGAGTTATCTATCATTTCAAAGGTCAGACTGTAAGGTGCCCAGACAGCAGCATTTTCTGAGGGAGAAACAGCAAGGCTACCTTCCAATGTGGTCTAATCAGCAAGCAAGGAAAGTGCTGGTTTGGACTGTAGCTCTGAAGGTTGCATGTCTGACTGCAGCATAGGATTAGAAATATCAGGAGCTGCAAAATACATTTTGGCAATGTTTCACACACTGCCTGGCTACTCAAGACTTCATACATGATTCAGCCCATAAGAACACACAGGGACAGGAGGGTGGCAACAGAATCCAAACAATCATGAAAAGACAGTAAGGAAATATAACTTTTGAAACTGAGAGGTTTGTAGGAACAGTTGCAAATTTGGAGAGGAAGAAGAATGCCAGGAAGCCTGACCTTCACAAGGAGTTTGCATCCCTTTTGAAAAGCCATGGAACTACACTGAGTGCCAGAAGATACATCTCTGTTGGTCATGCCTGGGCTAAGCAGATGATTAGCAACCCATTTTTTGTCTCACTAAAGGTCTATGTAGTTATTTAAGGAGTGTACTACAGAAAATGATTACATTTCCCATCATTCCACTATGGTAACACATGCAGTTTACTCAGCCATACAGTCATCATAGCTCCAGTTGTCTCCAATCAAGACACTGGCTTCTTCCCCCTTATTTACATGTTTCCTTTTAAGTAGCAAACTGAACAATCCGTCTGTTTGGTGCATTTTTTTTCCTAATGCTCTAGTGAAATATTAAACCATGCTTTTATTTTTGCATGAGAATTATGCAAATTATTGCCCAGTAAAGATAATTTTATACTTTTTTTAAGTTGTATGTATTACAGGGTTAAGCTCTGAACAACACTGTCCACCTGAAGAATACTGTTCCTTTGCCTGTTACATTAAATCATGTTTTCTTACCACTTTCCATGCTGTTCACGATTTTTGTTTTTAATTTTAAGTGGCCTCAAGCAATGAATACATGGTTTTCTAAATAAGCATGTATTTCTTTCTCTTACTGATCTGTTGTATGAGGAAATACCTTTAAATATTCTTGTTGGCTATTTACTGGCATCTCATCTTCATTTTACCATCTATGCATTACTTACACTTAGGTTTTTATTTTATCATCTGTAATTTATATTCCTGTTCTCCCCTCAGCTTGAAAGATTTAATTTAATTAGTTATTTGCATAATTATTCTGCAAAAGAAATAAGGTTACTACTAGAGGATCAGAGTAATAAATTCATGAAGGAATTATGAAACTGTACAAAACTAATCATATTTTAGATACATCACAATGAATTATGAAATAGCAAAAAACTATTTTAGATACATCATAGTCTCAAATCACATCATCCCAAAACCATTTGGAAACCTGGGCCAAGTAACAAAACTCTCAGCAACTAATGCTTTGCAATGAAACAGAATCTAAGAACAAAAAGGTCAATTTATAAAGCCAATGCATGAAGTCAAACTTTCTAAAGAATTAGTGTCAAGTTTGTAAAGTATAACATGGACAACAGAACATAAAAAAAAGCAATTTATGCTGAAATTCTAAATACACGGTAAGTAGAAGAACTTTCAGAGGGCTCTCTGAAAAGGGGGCTGGTTTTGCTTCTGTCAGCACAGCTCCAACTACTAGATGCACGACAGCAGCTTCGTGTAACTAGCACTCAGTACAGGGGTCAGCTCTCCAGACTTTCCCAGACTGTCTCTGATTTACGAGTTATGGTTTAACTGCTCCTCAAGTGGCAGCACTATTTAAATCCTGCTTCTGGGCACAACACAGATAGGGTGACATTCCTGGAAAAATGCAGGTCTGACCAACAAAGCACTTGAAGAGCTGTAAAGCGGGTAACACATGACAGAAACTATACTTAGGATGCTAAAGCTAAGCAGTAGCCCAAGACAATCTTCTTCAAGCCTTTTCCCTTATGTATATCTAAAAATGTTTAGCTTCCAACCAAGCTAGACATTGGTGCTGGAGCCTGGATCCTACTGGATACATTCCCATATTGCTACTACCAGTCATAGAGGAGAGGAGAGCAAAAGGAAAAAAACATGGTAACAGCATATACTGTCTGTACAGGGGAACTACAAGAACAAGGGAAGAAGATTCAACCTGAGAGACAACCCCTTCAAGAAGATCAGGAGACCAGGAACAAAAGTAAAATGCTGAAAGTACATCAGAAGCCATGAGATGCATTGGAAAAAAACAGTAAGGAAAATGAAGGTGCCAGGGGTTTTCTGCCAGCAGATTTACATTCAGAATTTAAGCTAAAATTCAAGGGCAAAAGCAAACCGAAGTAGATTTATGACTATAATGTCACATCTGGCAAAGGACAGCAGAAGTAAAAATGATTTGTACGCGGCACATCCCAGGACTATAAATATTCATATTTGGGGCACACTATGTATCATACACATTTCAGCAGTTAGAATGCTCCCCCAATAATCCACAATCATTTTGAATACCTATATATATTCCAGTTGCATTTCCACGGTTGAAGATGATATTGCGGGGGGGAAGAAAAGGTGAATTTCTTCAAAGTCCTCAACATGCGGAACTCAAAGGCTAACTTTTTTTTCTAAGAAAGGAAGAGACACCTGAGAGCCAGCTTTTAATAAGGGAAATATTCATGTGCATGAAAGAGCCTGTTGGATCTTATTGTAGAGGCACTTATCCTTAGAAAGAAAATTGCTGCGCATCTCTTGGGCTAATCCCAGTGTCAAAAAAAACAAAACCAGGTTCGGGTAAAGGGACAGAGTTCAGTGCAGGGACAGGTACTAGACACTGCAGGACAAAACTAATGTTGGTGCTGTGAGCCAAACATTTCACCCTGCGTTCATCTATACACATATAAAAACTCATCACGTGGTCATTTGCATATATCATTTGTACTATGCCATTTCTTAATACAAATCAAATACACAGCATGCAAGGTATGAGGATGAAAGGCTAAATCCCGTTGTGAGTTGTGCTGGTCCAGTTCCAGTGACAATAGAGATTTCGGTCAGTTCAAGCACAGGAAGATCATTGCTCTTCAGAACATTGAAGAGCACACCTGACCATCTAAGAAGCTTTTTAAGGAAAAGATGACTAAATATGTCCACATAGGTATTTTCATGATGTTCCGTAGTATTCATTGGAGATTTTAATAAACTGCTATCTCTACTTAAATATTCCTGTCAATTTGCTGATTGGAACACATTCTAATTAAAGGAAAAGAGTACGATAGAGGACACTACTTTCCCCTCAGTCCCCACAATTTAATTAAACTGCAAGTTATTAATCGCAAGGTTGTTTCTTGTGAGAAGAGTGCAATGCTTAATTGCCATTATTAAACTAAGTATCAGTTTGGATACATCAGTGAATTCTTTGCTGCTGCTCAAATATATCATAGCTCAGGCCTAGAGGGTAATACATTGAGTTGAAATGAAAGGGTATTTCAGTTGTTGATACTTAGAGCTCTTTCAGGCAAAGAACAAACCCAAAATCTAGCAGTGATGCCAAATTATGTCCGGAGGTGCTGAAAATGATAGTTCAGTTAATCTAAAACACAAAACACTCTTCAGTACATGGGAAAAAAAAAAAAAAAAAAAAAACCTTCTCTCTCCATGAAAAGAATTTTTCAGTTTATTTACAAAACTGCTTGGAATGAGAAGGAGCCATTTGTGGTCGCTGTGGCTGGTTTCTGTTGTGCTGGAGATGCTAGGGA
>NW_015090893.1:1080906-1189290 GCF_001431845.1 Calidris pugnax
TAAATACACGGTAAGTAGAATAACTTTCAGAGGGCTCTCTGAAAAGGGGGCTGGTTTTGCTTCTGTCAGCACAGCTCCAACTACTAGATGCACGACAGCAGCTTCGTGTAACTAGCACTCAGTATAGGGGTCAGCTCTCCAGACTTTCCCAGACTGTCTCTGATTTACGAGTTATGGTTTAACTGCTCCTCAAGTGGCAGCACTATTTAAATCCTGCTTCTGGGCACAACACAGATAGGGTGACATTCCTGGAAAAATGCAGGTCTGACCAACAAAGCACTTGAAGAGCTGTAAAGCGGGTAACACATGACAGAAACTATACTTAGGATGCTAAAGCTAAGCAGTAGCCCAAGACAATCTTCTTCAAGCCTTTTCTCTTATGTATATCTAAAAATGTTTAGCTTCCAACCAAGCTAGACATTGGTGCTGGAGCCTGGATCCTACTGGATACATTCCCATATTGCTACTACCAGTCATAGAGGAGAGGAGAGCAAAAGGAAAAAAACATGGTAACAGCATATACTGTCTGTACAGGGGAACTACAAGAACAAGGGAAGAAGATTCAACCTGAGAGACAACCCCTTCAAGAAGATCAGGAGACCAGGAACAAAAGTAAAATGCTGAAAGTACATCAGAAGCCATGAGATGCATTGGAAAAAAACAGTAAGGAAAATGAAGGTGCCAGGGGTTTTCTGCCAGCAGATTTACATTCCGAATTTAAGCTAAAATTCAAGGGCAAAAGCAAACCGAAGTAGATTTATGACTATAATGTCACATCTGGCAAAGGGCAGCAGAAGTAAAAATGATTTGTACACAGCACATCCCAGGACTGTAAATATTCATATTCATTTCAGCAGTTAGAATGCTCCCCCAATAATCCACAATCCTTTTGAATACCTATATATATTCCAGTTGCATTTCCATGGTTGAAGATGATATTGGGGGGGGAGGGGGAGAAAAGGTGAAGTTCTTAAAAATCCTCAACATGCAGAACTCAAAGGCTAACTTTTTTTCTAAGAAAGGAAGAGACACCTGAGAGCCAGCTCTTGATAAGAGAAACATTCATGTGCATGAAAGAGCCTGTTGGATCTTATTGCAGAAGCACTTATCCTCAGAAGGAAAATTGCTACGCATCTCTTGGGCTAATCCCAGTGTCAAACCTTGATAAGAGAAACATTCATGTGCATGAAAGAGCCTGTTGGATCTTATTGTAGAGGCACTTATCCTTAGAAAGAAAATTGCTGCGCATCTCTTGGGCTAATCCCAGTGTCAAAAAAAACAAAACCAGGTTCGGGTAAAGGGACAGAGTTCAGTGCAGGGACAGGTACTAGACACTGCAGGACAAAACTAATGTTGGTGCTGTGAGCCAAACATTTCACCCTGCGTTCATCTATACACATATAAAGACTCATCACGTGGTCATTTGCATATATCGTTTGTACTATGCCATTTCTTAATACAAATCAAATACACAGCATGCAAGGTATGAGGATGAAAGGCTAAATCCCGTTGTGAGTTGTGCTGGTCCAGTTCCAGTGACAATAGAGATTTCGGTCAGTTCAAGCACAGGAAGATCATTGCTCTTCAGAACATTGAAGAGCACACCTGACCATCTAAGAAGCTTTTTAAGGAAAAGATGACTAAATATGTCCACATAGGTATTTTCATGATGTTCCGTAGTATTCATTGGAGATTTTAATAAACTGCTATCTCTACTTAAATATTCCTGTCAATTTGCTGATTGGAACACATTCTAATTAAAGGAAAAGAGTACGATAGAGGACACTACTTTCCCCTCAGTCCCCACAATTTAATTAAACTGCAAGTTATTAATCGCAAGGTTGTTTCTTGTGAGAAGAGTGCAATGCTTAATTGCCATTATTAAACTAAGTATCAGTTTGGATACATCAGTGAATTCTTTGCTGCTGCTCAAATATATCATAGCTCAGGCCTAGAGGGTAATACATTGAGTTGAAATGAAAGGGTATTTCAGTTGTTGGTACTTAGAGCTCTTTCAGGCAAAGAACAAACCCAAAATCTAGCAGTGATGCCAAATTATGTCCGGAGGTGCTGAAAATGATAGTTCAGTTAATCTAAAACACAAAACACTCTTCAGTACATGGAAAAAAAAAAAAAAAAAAAAAATCTTTCACTTGAGCTTTCTCTGTCCTTAAGCATTTTACATTCACAGTAAGTAGCTAATTACAATTAACTCTTTTTGTAAATCATCGGGAAATCGTGCACTGTAATAAACTTATTTTCATGTAAGATTTATCCTCCAGTTACAGTTTAGAGTTTTTACAAAAGTACTCATACGAATTCTAGAGCTATATATCTAGATATATCTCTGCCATTTCTAGAGAGGAAAAAAAGCTGGCACAACATCCAAACATTTCATAGAATAAGGAAGTACTGATCCAGCTGGCCTTGAACACTGAGGGATGGTTCTCTGCAGAAAAAGAAGAGCATGCAGGAAAAATATTTGGGACATGAAGGCAGGCAGAAGTTCTCCCAATTCTGGTAGATCATGAAATCATTCTGCCAGTTTTGGCTTCTTAGAGAGAACTAAAGCACTTTGATAATGTAAATTTAACAGCTTAAGCAAGTATACAAATGTTTAGTTTGCTTTAACAAAGCTAGATGATCTATGCTGAGAAAATACCCTATTTTCTGCCCCCCATTCCCACTGTTTTGTGTAATATTAGGCACCAGAAAGGCAGCCTTTACAGACAGGCCACCATCTACAACGGAGTAGGAGCAGAGGCTCAGAGAGCGTGATTAACATCTTTCTGCGTAGTTTGTCCATTTCAGCTATATTGGCTACTTACAGGGATAGTTTTTAGATTACAAATATGTGCATCTGTATCTTAAGGCATTTTGGAAAAACCCATACATCTTGGGGGGGAATATATAAATATATTCGTGAATATGTTAAGCTTTGTGAGCCTGAACACTGCAGGATTCTCAAATCATCCAGTTCCACAAAGTACACTAATCCTGATTCAGTTGCTAGCTCCAGTATCATCAAAACAGGAAAGTGGAAAAACACTTGATTTCACACCTAAGCATATTGGCAAATTAGCATGGATTCTGCTAAATAATTGATCTGAACAGGAAGGAATTTTCTAGTGTCTAGTTTGTTACCCAGATTGCAAAGCTCCAATCCTTTGTGCTAACGTGCACAAAAATTCAATTCCTGTTTATTTCTCCTGAATATCAAGTAGTTAGTCTGGAGCTTTAGAATAATACCCTATTTTCTGCCCTCCATTCCCACTGTTTTGTGTAATATTAGGCACCAGAAAGGCAGCCTTTACAGACAGGCCACCATCTACAACGGAGTAGGAGCAGAGGCTCAGAGAGCGTGATTAACATCTTTCTGCGTAGTTTGTCCATTTCAGCTATATTGGCTACTTACAGGGATAGTTTTTATATTACAAATACGTGCATCTGTATCTTAAGGCATTGTGGAAAACCCCATACATCATTATGGGGGGGAATATATCAATATATTTGTGAATATGTTAAGCTTTGTGAGCCTGAACACTGCAGGATTCTCAAATCATCCAGTTCCACAAAGTACACTAATCCTGATTCAGTTGCTAGCTCCAGTATCATCAAAACAGGAAAGTGGAAAAACACTTGATTTCACACCTAAGCATATTGGCAAATTAGCATGGATTCTGCTAAATAATTGATCTGAACAGGAAGGAATTTTCTAGTGTCTAGTTTGTTACCCAGATTGCAAAGCTCCAATCCTTTGTGCTAACGTGCACAAAAATTCAATTCCTGTTTATTTCTCCTGAATATCAAGTAGTTAGTCTGGAGCTTTAGAATATAAGCACCAGCAAGCATTAATACTTAGGTTTCTTCAGACCTGGGTAGAAACTATTTTCCAGAGTGACATATATAGATATATATGTATCTTCCTGAACAACAGAAGAGTGCCTGGAGAGTCAGTTAAGAGAGAAATAGCATCCTCTCAAGTAACATCATCTCAAATCCAGTAAAAATTTCACTGTTATAACTCTAGTAAGAGAAGGTGAAGTTAGCATATTTATTCAATACATTCAGTTCAGTTTATACAGTAATTGTGCTCGGAGGGGGCATTAGACAGTGCATAGACTTGAAAATGCCATACAACAGCCTTAAACTTTAAGTGTCAGCTGAGGATTCTGGTTATCGCTTGTTTATGATGATGGTAACTGCACAGACACTCAATTGACTTTAACGGCACAACGTCATTCCAGGCTTTGCTTTGGTCTCTGCTACAGCTCCAAAGCACAGAGACAAGGGAATTAACTCTGCCACTAAAGCTGAACCAACAAATCTTAAAGCGGGGCTTTGCTTCAAAGGAAAGCTGTGCCATACACAGGTGAAGGACTGCTCCTTGCATCGTAATGAATTGTCACAGCTGAGCCTGAGCCTTCACAGGAGCAATTTCTTCAATTCCTCTCTCCCTCCGTGGGCTGAAAGGAAAGGATGCAGACTCCCCTGCTCATAGCCAGGCAGCAGCAGGGCAGGATAAACTCCTCACGCTTTGTATCATCGACATACACAAATGAACCATAAGGGCATCAGGGGCCCCACTGCAAGTTTGTGGGGACTGGCAGCAGATACACATGACCTGGATGGGAGGTACATGAATTTCTGTCTGACTATCCATGACCCCCCCCTATACTGATAGTTTGGTTTTGGGGGTACTGCTCCCCTTGATTTTTCTCTTGGGCACGTCTAAGTCAACACCACTTCAATACTGGAATTGATGTTTTCTCCCTGATGTTCAGTCTTGTTCAGCTGAAACGTTGTTCTGCATCACTGCCATTATGGAACTCCTCAGTTACTGCTGGGTTATCACCCACATATTGCTTCAGCTTCCCAACAGCATTTAAATAATAGGTGGTCAGCATCAGCCCTTGCTTGCTCCTAACAGGGAGTCATAAAAAGAGAGAAAAAGTAGATTTTAGCCTGATACTTCGGAAACCAGCCTGTTCTGCTGGGGAGAAGGTGTGAAACCATGGCCAAGTCCCAGACACCGAGATGCCCCAGTGTGTTTGGGAGTCTGGAAAGGAGGTGCACATCTACGCTGAGCTCTGGGCTTTGCTCCCCCTTTTGCAAACAGGCTCATGGCACGGCCTCAGAGGGCTCTTAAGAGAGTAAGTGCACTAAGTGCTGTGAAACACTAGGAAGTTATGGTACGGGGGCATTTAGAGAGTCTTGAAGCAGGGCTGATAAGTTGAGATATGGGTAGAGGAAAGGTGTATGTGAAACATACAACAAATTGAAGCTATGAAACATCTATTGGTATCAAGTAAGCATTAGTCCAAGAAAATAACTATATGTCACAAAATCTTAATAACCTCTTTATACGAATTTCAGCATCTGAGAGATTGGTAAATCACTGCTGATTTCCTCATAAGCAGCCAAGGACATTTGTCTTCCAGAAAGTCATTTGGGGTAAGACTAGATCCCTTCCCCAGGCTTCCTTGACATAATTTTGAGGAACGTTTCTTGAAAAATAGTTCTGCCCTGCTCTACTAGGATGCAGGAAATAAAAATATTTTCAGTTTACACCGTTTCAGAGACTGCCCAACCCAGGGTACCCTTTATGCACTGGTGCTCAGAAAGATGTCAGCTGCTGGGCATGTTGTGATATTGGTTTGCTGGGACTTTACAGAAGATATAGACCAACATTTCCATTTTAATAAATCTGTTTTAGAAGATGATATCAGGGGAAGGCAGTTCCAGTAATGGGGAATTAACAAGTTCCTGTAATTAGCCAATTAATTATCCTCGATCTAATTCATTAAGAAGCTGCATGTTCTCATTTCATTCATTTCTCCTCCCAGCCTCCTCTTTCCAGCTAATTCTAATTGCAGAAAAAGGTGGGAAAGGTAAGACCCAGCAAGAGGCATCCAGTTCAACCGCTATGCAGTCTCCAAGCACACTCTGGAGCCAACCCACATCACATGATCATCCCCACTCCAAGAAAAGCTGGAGGGACTCAGCAATGGGCAGCTTTATCTAGGGCCAGCTGCCATTACACAAAATAGTGATAATTTTCAGTAGAAATCTGAACATGATACTGAACTATTGATGAACCAGATCAACACCTGGCAGCACAAACCTCTGTGCAGGGTAACCCTTGCGTATCATTAAAACATTCAGGATGCACTGCCTAGAAGTGTCTCAAAAAAAAAAAATATCTTTCTTGAGACCCTGCTCTGCCAACACAGCATATACTCAACGTTTCACAAAAATCAGCAAAGACAGAGGGACAGGTATAGGAAACCTTAACTCACACCTTTCTATCTGCCTGTCACTGGATCCAAGCTCAACTATTAAAGCCTGATGTTTTCAAAGAGTTTAAGGAGAGCAGCACTTCAGCTCTGCCTGAAAACCACCGATGGAGACGGAGCGCTGAATCCCCATTCACAGCAAATCTTTTTCTAAGTTATCAGCTCAGCTCTCTGCCTCCTTGCTTTCTTTAGCTTTAAAGAGAAGGAAAAACACAAAATGCTGGGTTTGCTTTCATTTCTGCTTATAAATCAAACCACAAAATCTGTCTTAGCCTTATCTGTTAACTAGAAAAACATTCACGGGCTGTATTCTGAACAGGCACTGCAATTTGGTATTCTTTAGCAGAGCATTATTTCTTGGGAAGCAAAGCTGGCACAAAGGTCTCCATTTCCCAGCTACAACAAAATGGAAATAAGTCCTGAGAATCTCCCCTTTGTAGTAAGTTTGCAGATGTTTTTTTCCAGTTCTGTGGTTTTATGGTTAGATTATATGGTTTGTAGACAATGTTGCTTAAATGGGCTTTAAATTTATACAGTGCATTAAAATTTGGCAAATGGCTAAAAAAACGGGGGAAATGTCCATACAAACCATGAAATAAACAAATTATTGCAGAAGAAAAAATAGGTAAATTCTTTAGGCAGAAATTCATCTTATGTAAGTACCAACCAGGAGAGAATTACTGCTACAATTATAGAGCTTTCACCTATAGTTTTGGAGTATTTTACAAAGAAACCACTTATGAGGAAATTGAGAGAACACAAGAGAACATTACCCAGTGCCCTGAAGGGAAGCCAGGGCCAGAGGTCAGGTTTTCTGTGTTTTGAAGCTGCTTAGATTGGTACACTGCCTTCACCCACTGTCTCACCTGAACCCCATAATTCAAATTATTCAGGATCAGGCTGATACACCAGTTTGCCTTCATTTTGTTCACTTACAATGCTGTTTTCAATGACTTGTTCACTAAAGTCTATTTTTCTTTTACTCCTAAAGCCATTCAAAAATCACTGATTTGAAGGTTTCACTATTGCTTGGCTGCTGTTGAACAGCCTTACCCTTTAGAAAGCTTCGAAGCAGAAGAGAAGAATATGCAGGAAGGTAGGGTGGGGGAAGACAAAAGACAGGAGAAGACAGTGAAAACTGAGTGATAAATCAAGATTTAAAAGGAAAGAAGTGAAACATCTGACAAAAGCCAGTTTATCCATGCCATATGCACCAGCCAAACTTAACGTCGATTATTCTTCTAATCCTAAATAGAAATGCCTGCCTTTGTTACAAGAAACTTGTCAATAAACCGAACTAATCTTGAGGAAAAATGTATTTCAAAGTCAGACAAAGAAGTTTAAAATAAGGAGATAGAATATCCTACCATAGCCTCAATAAGCAGCTCAAAAACCCAGGATGGATCTAAAGCATTTACCTACATCCTAATACTTCTGGAGGCAGGAAGATCACAGCCTAATGTCAGATACGCCTGTTTAAATCTGCAGTTACCCAACAAGAGCAATTCTGTTACCCCTGCAGATGATACTGGGCATAAATAAAGACAAAGCACAGGCCAGCAGCAGGTTCTCCCAATAGGATTTCATTTCAAGGAGCAATTCCATAAACCCATTTCAAATTCTGCTGAACAAAGATCGCTCTTGGACTCAAAACTGAGCAAGACACAGACAGACTGCAGCTCATTAAAGCTTGCAGGAGAGTTCTTGAGGTCCTGTGCTTTTATACAAGTAAATACCCATGAAGCCATTTTGACTTTGCAGAGAGAACAAAGTGGACCATTATTGGGAAAACAAAACAAAAGACCCAACAGAAGCAGTAAGGCTGTAGACTGTTGAAAGGGAAATAAACACTGGAGAAGAAAGCGGTATCATACTTGTATCTCATGGCTGAGGTTTTGTTTTTTGAGCTGTTGCAAAAACCCACAAAGTCTTCTCTGAACAATAAAAGGTTTAGCTTCATTGGGAAGCTACTCCTTTGAGTGAAAAAAAGTAAAAAGAATTTGCAAATTCTATTTCCTCTTCAAAAGACTTTTGGACTGAAGTCTGCTACCATACAGGAAAAGCACATGATAAGTGGATCAGCAGTAACGACTCCTTTAGCAAAACAACAAGCAAATGCTGCATTTGTGCTGAGAACTCTATCAACACACATCACCCAGATGAGCAGGGACCAAGCTCATTTTGTTTCAGAGGAAGACTGAGCCAGCTAACAGACTCTTCACCAGAATAAAGGGCTTGTCTTAAAAGACAAACTTTTGCACAAACTACTGGATATTGTGTCTCCATTGGTTGGTTTCTTTTCTACCCTTGGAAGCAGCAGCAAGAGCAGTCAGAGGGTGAAACCAACAGACAGACAACAGGAACTGTGCAGGGGGGGCAGCATCCCCAGGGGACCCCCAGGGGACGAGGTGCACACATGAGCACAGCCTGAAAGGGATTTTTCCCTCTCATCTCAAACACCCCCAGCAAATTTTCTAACCATTCAGGTATTGTTTAGGAAAGCTATCGTGCTTTGTACCAAAGATACCAGGCCAGTCACATCTGTGGGGTTGAAAATGGCAGATTTGAATTTGAGGAAATGTAGCAAAAAAACCCCAAATGTACTTGTTAGGCCCATCAACAAGGTTTCTGTTGTCTGTCTTTTATTAAATAAGAATATTAGAGAGAGGGAGAAAACACACGCACCAGAAGGAATTTCATGTTACTTATAAAGATAATCCAATTGGCTATTCTAGGCATTGTTACAAAAGAACTCTAAAAACTGGTCACTTTGTTTATATTTATTCAGAATTTCCTGTCTCCCAAACTATCAGGAATTGAGACAGAACAGTTATTTCTGCTCTGACATTGATTATATCCATTCAATGCCAAAGGTCAATACCACACTCAGAAAACAATAAGCCACCTTTGGGACAGAAAAAAAAGAATTCTCTTGCCTTAATTCCTGAACCTGCATGTATTTTTGGGTACCTCCAATAAAGTATCCACTTTAACCAGAGCAAATTATTGCCTTAAAATGAGTCACACCTACTCTCCCAGGCCAGGTCCCCTCCAGATGTCTGCATTTTAAGTGAAATTTATTCCACAGTTCAGTAGTTTTCAGCACTGAATTTAAAGTAGAGCTTCAGAAGCATTCTGTAAAATTATATACGAACCCAGAAGTTGTTTAAGTCACATTAATACTGCTTAAGCCGTAGGAATTTTAAGCTCACTTTATATTAAGCTGGACCCTCGCCTAACACCATCTAATGCACTCTTTGTAGAAATACAAAGATATTTTAAGTCCCTTTCCAATAACATTTTTTGCTGGTACCATAACAGAGGCCTTGAAAAGCCACACATAAGACACCTGGATATGCCGTCAGGATTTTCACAATAACGCATAAGAGAGAAAATTTTTAAGTGTCTTGGTTCTCAGAATTATGGTTAGATCACTTTTCTAAGGTCACTTATAATCACTGTCTGCAGTAACAGCAATGCCTGCAGTGTTTCTCCCTCCAGGTCTTATCACAAGCCATTCCTCTCATGTTTTCCTAAACTATCCTAGAAAAAAAAAAAAAAAATTAATTGGCCTCTTCCAAGAAGAGTTTCTTTCACCAGTACATCCTATGCTAAATTCTCAGGCAATGAGAGTTTATGTCAACAGCTTTACACCAACCCATAAAAGCAGGAAATTCATTCTGGGCTCTGAGTTATAATCAAGACTATAAAAAGGCAGGTTACAAATAGACAAGGGGGCTAATGTTTCTGAAGTGATAAGCTCTGAGGAAGTCATTTGAAATACATAATTTCTTATTGCTCAGTAGAAAGCAACAATTTAAACTGACACAGAGGTAGGCAATCTGTAACAATAAGAAGGCATTTACATTTGGTGGTCTATCCAGAAAACCACTCAAGGGCAGGTACTTTATAAGAATTTTTCATTAATTATGTCCAGCATCGATACAATGGACAATTAATTAACATGTACTTGGAAAGCAATACTTTTCCTTTTGCACAGAGAATTTTTTAAGTTCTGCATAGAGAGAGAACAAAATAGCTGTAGCTGAAAAGCTCAATATAGCAGATTTAATAACCTTCACTCAAATACATTATAAAGCTATTAAATGTCTGCCATTCAGGTAATTATTGGAGGTTTGCCATATCTTTTACTGTCTCCCAGCCAAGATATGAGGAAAAAGAGAGGAGAAAAAAAAAACAGGAAGGGAACTTAATGGATCCAGCCAAAGAGCTTTTCTCAGTAATTATGCCTGATTGGAAAATTGTCTGCTTCAAAGAACAGAAACCTGAAGCTTTATTAGTAATGAGAGATCTCAAGTTTCTAATTAACTGAAAACAAAAGTACCACACATTTCACATTGTACGTTCTTGTCACACATAAACCCCTGTTTTCAAATTACTCTCTGAAGGACTAATTTGTGCATGACATGATGGAGAGGGGGATGGGGAATCTTAAAAGTAAAATAAAATAAATCCAGTGCTTCAGGAAATACAGTTTGGCTTGTCTAGAAATCAGACTGCTTAACTTATGTGAGAGGTAATAAACCCAGGCTCACTGTGAAGCAAACCAGGAAAATTATCCAAATTCCACGTTTTTCTACATAAGTAATAAGCTGGTGCTACACAAAGTTAGGGAAGAAGCCTGCATGGCAGAGGGCTAACTCCTGTACAGGCTATTTTCAGCTGTACATTAACACCCCTGCCCCTTGTACCTCTGCAAGAGGATAAAAGTCACTTTCTTTAAGGAGCAATTCTGTTCTTAGAGTTTCCCAGTCTACTGGGAATAAGCAGTGGAGTTTCCAGTTGAAGCTGGAAGGCCCAAAAGTGAGAGACCTACCACAAACACCCACCACATAAGAGCATCTGCCCGCAGAAGCCCAATCCAGCACAAAAAGTCATACCTCCCCTTGATTTCTGTGCACCAAGGGTTATCCTTCACTTTCATCGAGGCTGGCAGAGCTAAAGGACAGCACCTGGAGGTCTCCACAGAACCAGGTATCTGGAAGACACCTGAACTAAGTGGAGACTGGACATTACATGTGCCTCAAACAGACCCATTTCCAAGTAGGTGGATGTAAAATTCTGTACTTGGTGGTCAATCTGTATTTGTCAGCCTCAGTATCACCTTTTACTGAAACCACACAACAGTCCTTGCACCCATTTACATGCTCTACCTTTATCTAGTTCCCAGATTTTTTATTTCCTTCTCATTTTGCAGGTCATTAGGACACTGTCTGTCAGCACAAGAAATGGCAGACAAGACATTGTGTTCTACATGAAGTCCTATCTAGCAGAAAAACATAAGCAAACTCACCAGCAAGGAACTGAGATGAAACAGAGATAAATGCTTCTTACTGAGCCAGGCTGCTCACTATGTTCCAAGAAATGAGTTTAGCCCATCAGCAAGCACATCCCACACTGCTTTCCGTTAGTGACCTATGCAAACAGGCCAGGGACATATTTCAAAAAGTTCACCCTGTTGCAGGTGAAGACATCATCTCCTGTGGGATGTCCCTGCAGCCTGGTGTTACAGGGCACACACACTTTGCTGGAGACACTGGCACCATTGGTACACCAATATCTAGTTAGCAAAGCTCTGTACAGCACTGGTCACACTTGCCCTGGTGTCCTAGGCAGTTCCCGGAGGGTTTCAAAAGGTGCTACACCTACTCACTGCTGATGCTGACGACAGAAACAACTTGAAGACTGATGCTGGAGTCACTGCAGACTTGGAAGACAGAAACAATGCAAAGCAAGTGGCCCGTTGGACATGGAGCCAGAGCTGAAGCCACTTCTGAAGCAACACGCTACACTTGGGCGGTGCAAAACAATACAAGAGAAGTGGTGTGAGAGAGCTGCCACCAAGGTCAGCCAAAGCTGGAACCACAACTGGGTATCAGTAACAAAGGGAAAGACAACACTGTTTCTAATCCCAACAGAGGAGATGAAGACCCACTCCTATCCTTTTACAACAGCAGAAAAAAACACGAAAAAAAAAATCATGGTGGGAGGACTGAACCTAAGACAGAGCATCAATGAGGGAACTTCTCACAGATGAGAACAAGACTGTTGGTTTCTGCAAATCCACGCAGGGGAGTGGGGTATGTCAGAGACTAACTGACTGCATATAGATTAGAAAATTCCGTATGCATTTGAAATTTTGGATTACATTAACAATTGAAATTGTAATTACAGCATTGGCTGGGGAAGGAAATCATGAACAACTGCTTTTTCCTAGAGCATTTGGAAGTAGCTGCCGTGTGCATGGGGTCTTGTAACACGACTCTGAGAAGGAAACCTCTGCAAGACCCCAGGGCTCCAAGTGATCACTGAAGGACACAATTCTTACACTGTCCTAAAAAAAAATAATCTGACAAATCACTATCACAAGGGTCATTGCCTGTCCTTTCAGAGATTGGGATCTGCCACTGGATCACAAGCAATTCATTCTTTATGGAGAGGAGGTGTCACATACAATTCCTCTTTCAAGCAAGGCAGGACAGTTATATACAAATATTTTTTCAGCTTTTCAGATCTCATCCAAGAGCTCTAAGGGGACCACAAACCACACATACACTGCAGTTTAAGTCTGACTTTACAAACTACAGCACTAAACATAAATCTTCCATGCTGTTGAAGATGGCACTGGTAAGTCTTTTCAAAGACTTCAACCTCACTGAAATACCTAGCAAAGTCTGGGCCAAGATATTTCCATGCTTGATCTCTTATCAGCAAGAACATGCATTAGATCCAGCTGTGGAAGCAGACAGACAAGAGCTCCCCTGGCCAGTGACAACTGGAGTAAGACTGCCTTATTTCACAGATGGTAAATCCAACAGTTATTATCTGCTAATGACAGAGCCAACATTTAATCTATCACCTAAAAAGACAATCAAAACCAGGATGTCTGTCTATACTACACGTCCAATGGAAATAAAAGTTTCACGCAGAGAGGGCAAATCTCATTCCCCATTATAGGCAGCACATAGTATAATAGAACTTTGTGAACTTTCTTTACCCCCTGCTGGAATAATCCTGTACTTCCATCTCTGTACTTACCATTTCATCAGAATAAATCAGAAAAGCCTAATTTATTCCACAATAAATACAGAATTTACTTTAAGAGATCCAATTTCTCTTCTCTCCTCTGTTAAATACTTGACTTGGCAATTTCATCTCCTCATTGTTCTAGTGTAAGACTGAGAAATTACTTTTTTTTTTCCTTACACAATCTCAGAACAGTTGATGTTAGAAAGGCTGGAAGGCACTGCTTCGAGAAGGGTTAACTACAGTAGGTTGCTCAGGTTAGTCTTCAGTCAGGTTTTGACTGTTTGCAAGGATGGAGACTCCACAATCCCTCAGTAAAACCTGTTCCAGTGTTTGACCTAAAAGCTTCTAGAGTCAACCAGCAACCTTCTACTGACTTCAACACATAGTGAGTTACTTTGCACAGTCCCACTCATTTAGGCTTATAAATACTCTAGAAAGATCTTGGAGGTTTTCTGAAATCAGGTGCTTTAGCACTCTACTTCATAAGAGTTTGATGCAGTGGTATGGGAATAGTCCATAAATCATTCAGAACAAGCTGGAGTCAAATAGCTTGATGTCTGTATATTTATCAATTTTCCATGTCCCATTTGAAGATATGCTCTTGAAATTCCCAATTTAAAAGCAGAGAACTGATTTTTCTGTTTTATTCTGAATTTATCTAGATACTTTGGCTTTAAAGACTTGCAATAATATCAAATAAAAGATCTTGGCTTAAGACCAAATTACGTACTGTTGTAGTAATTCACTAGCTGAATTAAGCTTCAAAAAACAGCAGAAAGGGTACACGGTTTATATAATTCTATCATGAAAACAGTGTTTTCAGAAAACTAGAACCCTTCTGTTTCAGCTAGCTCTAAAAAACCCTCTACCAGCTTTTCACTACCTCGAACCAAAACCCAGGGAAGTGTTTTGGTGCTTGGAAGGCACCACATTATTGGAAAGGACAGTAGAAATTAAAAACAAAAGATCCAACAAAATCAGAATTTAGGAGCAAACAAATTTTGACAGAGCACCAAGATCTTTCATCCTCCTTTACATTTAGATACCCAAGTCCATTATGAAGGCAACACTTAGCTAGAGGCTTTTTTGCCTTTTTTTTCATTCTATTCTCTACCCCTTAAAGATAGTAGAATTTATTCCCTCCTTAACAGAAAATAAATATCGTGAAACAGAAATATTACTTAAAATGTTCAAAACTGAAAAAATCTCCATCACATTAACTATTGCAAGCTGTCTCCTTTCTTGTTAGGCTCAGCAGCGGTGGCAGTGCATTAAATCACACAGTACTGCAGATGCAGCACGGGAGGAAACGCTGGGCTTTCATTCCTTGTGCTTGCCATATTTTGCAATGCAGTCATGCCCACGTTTGAAAAAAGAATTTTTCCAGACTCTTTTTTTCTTCCCCTCCAAATACATTATATTCCTCCCAACTCCTATTTTACAGGGACGTTTTAGATGAAACTTTTTATTTATCTGTTTTATTACAGCAGTGTTAATAGACCTTACAAACATGAAAATTACAGCACGGATAAAACCTGAGTGCAGGAACAAGACTTGAGGAGAGGCACACTGACATGAAGTCATATCAACAAGATTTGACAGTCTGGTTGTAGAGTTCTTTATTATGCACTTGGTATCCTGAAAGTGCTAAGCAATGCACAACATTAGTTCTTTCCCTAATTACAAACCAAATGAAAGTGGTATTTACTAGAAGGATGATGGTTTAATTAAAAACAAAACATTTCATAACTAAGACACAGCCATGAGAAGCAATTACACAAACCTTCAGAGATCACTGAAAGCTGTGGTCAGCCCTTTTAGCAGGGAAGCTCTATTTTGGACTCCTTCAGCTAATTCTATTAATCAACATGCACTTTCTTACACAAGGCAAACACTTTCACTTACATAGGACTGTTACAAAGTCAACATTAAGTTCATCTTTTCAGTGTGGATAACTAGTTTATCCTTTTTTTCTTAACACATCACATAAGCAACTAATCAACACATTATTTTAAACACAATATTTTAAAAAGATTTTAAGAAAAGTATTCTGCCTCAGCATGTTCACATTAATAATTCTGTAACAGTCAGGGAGATTTTTTTTTAAGAAAAGTATTCTGCCTCAGCGTGTTCACATTAATAATTCTGTAACAGTCAGGGCTCAGAAAAGACACATATTCAGAGTACCATGATTGAAAGTCAACATGCTAATAGTGCCCTGGAAGTTGTAGGGCTAATTGGATTTCTTAATTAGATTGAAAGGGTTCTATTTTTGCTCGGGGAAAAAGAAATGAGAGACAAAAATGAGAAAAGAAAGATTGATCCAAATATCTAGATATTAGATACAGGTGTTACTGCCTGTTCGCCTCCTCAGCTCACAAGCAGCATTGGACAAGGCACTTGTGTCCCCAAAAAGCTCAAACAAACTTACATTCTGACCAACCACTTAATGATGCAAACCATTACTCTTGGACTGATCTTCAAACTGTACAGGAATTTTGCTAAACCTTCACTAAATGAAAATGGACTTCAGAATGCCACAAGAAAGCCACAAAACCCCAAGTGAGCCAAGAAGCAATAATGCCCAGGAGGTGTAAAAATATGAGTATAGGAAAAAGCAGGGTACTGCTTTAAAATAAGTACTAGCTACTATGGTCACAGCCACTAGAATAAACTTGGCATAGTTTGTGTGATCTCTCTTTTCTGACCCTTTACCTCATAAAGCTGATCTACACTTGATTTTTTTATGGATAAAGCTCTGTAGCTCCAGTCTCAAGTTGGTAGAGAAGGAACCTACCATTTCTCTCAGCAGGTCTCAGCTATCAGTTGCACATATTGGACCTGCAGACCTGAACTTAGAGGCTCCTTCTCCAGGTCTTTATCATCTACATGATAGAGGAAAAAAAACTAGCAAGGACATAGCAGGACATTGGTCCATCTGTGAGGAGGCAGGTACTACACCTTTGTCATCAATACATCACTGCAAGCAACCACCCTGGGCAACAAATCAGCCTCACATTGTAAATGGTAAAGACTGACACTTGGAAGAAGTTTTAAAAGGAACACAAGGTCTCTAATTTAATCCTTAATCATCAAAAAGATTCCGAAACCCAGTGACAAAAGACTCTTGGATCCAACTGTTCAAATGCAGGCTACTGTGCACTTCCCCAAAACCCAAAGGAACCTGCAGTCATCCCACACTGCAGCATTAGGAGTTAGCCTCTACTTTGTGTCTTTTTGGAACGGAACTGGTATCCAAAAACTATGGGATGGAAACAGCCCAACACATCCTTGAATGAAAGGACTTGGAGACGAAAATCCAACACCCCAGTACCAGGTTGCTGAGCTTTCTCTTGCCACAGATTAAAAAGAAATATGTATTATCAAGCAGGCTTATTGCATATTAAAGATTTGTTGAATCAGAATACACTCGAAATGAGCAGGCTCAGCTGAAGAGAAACCATGCTTTATTTCACACAGAACTGTATTTTTCCTGAGGTCTATGATTCATTTGAATACTGAATCATTTGATGGCACCGAAATGAGAAAGTTCAAATTATTAGGCTGTTTGATACTTCTGGAGACAGCTGAATTAGGATTTTGGAATGTTTACATCCATTGCTACAAAAAGAGTAAGCTTCGATTTGCCTTTTGATCAAGTTCATACAAAGCACACATCGAACAAAAGAACTTGCATCTCTTGAGGGAAAAGAGAAGGCGTGTGAACTAGTAAGGAAAACAGAAGTGAAAGCTCTAAAGATTCAAGGTCTTTCATTTATCCTCAGAGTTGGAACAGCACGTCTGTGCTGCGTCTCCATCCCCAGCTGCTACCTGCACCAGCCCTGCTCTGCAGTGCCCATCAGGAGATTTGTGTGTCTGCTGTCTCTGAGCAATCTGTCGCATTGTACGGGGAAGAGGCTTTGGTTACCTTCATTCAGATGCAGCCCTTTCATTAAAAATAATAAAATCCATATTCACTAAATCGGGAAAGCAAATCTAGGACAGATTTTAAGACACCAGTCAGATCACTTTCCCCTGCTGCACAGAACACATATGGGATCTGGTCACCTTCTTTCCTCTCTTCATTTACTGAACATTCAAAGTGTGTTTTCTTTCACAGCCTTTCTGATACTACATGGCTACACCACAGGGTTTTTTTTTTTGTCAAATGCTGTACCTACAGTAAAGCAGCAATTCCCACAGACCACCCACTGTGGTGACCATTAACTAACACTCAGCAGCTGATGAGCCAGGCTCTGTGCATGCACATTCACCACAGCCCTTAGAAATGGCATTTGGTATAGA
Organism: Calidris pugnax; assembly: GCF_001431845.1. Lineage (NCBI taxonomy): Eukaryota > Metazoa > Chordata > Aves > Charadriiformes > Scolopacidae > Calidris > Calidris pugnax. The sequence continues at coordinate 1,098,558 of NW_015090893.1, forward strand.
CAGCAATTAACTAAATTGGTATTCCGGAGTGGAGCCTTTCCACCACGTGAAGACCAGTTATGATTTGCTGCTCTCATCCTGTACAATATGTAACAAGAATTGATGCATGAAGAGCATTTACCAGCTCAACCATGAGCTGTACTAGAAAAGCTCCACATTGAGAAAGTAAAAATGTGAAGTTAGGATTCAATCAAGGCAGCAGTTACCCGTAGAGGCAGACAACTGGGGGCCACCGCCCCCCTCGCCAGTGGGGCTCAAGGGGGGCTCAAGGGAGCAGCTGGTGGTGAGGTACCACCACAGTGGGTTGGGACTGACCCTGTCTGTACCCCATGCCCCCCCCCCAGGTGTGAGCAGCAGCAAGCCTGGCTTCCCAAGCTGCTCCCCCCGCCCTCCTCCCACCTGCCCCTTGGGCCAGGGCTGCAGAAATTAAAAGCAGAGGCTGCTTAGGCAGACTACCTGTTCCTTCCAGATATGAAAACAAACTCATGTGAAAAAATACCCATCTGTTTTCCCTTCCTCCCCCCACCAAGAAATCCGTAAATCTCTTTTCAATAACATCTCCTTGTTCAGCAGAATTTTGAGAGCATCCTAATCCTTTCCAACTCTCTCGGCCCTAAGAAATCACCACCTTGAAAACACCTCCTGCATATCTAACCCGCGAGTTCTTATTTACAGCACTGCACTCCTAGTATTAGTCACTGCTTTGGCAGGCTGGACCCGTGCAAGCAGTGGGGCTACATGCAGTATTGTCACTGCAATGTCGGGGGGACAGCATGCCAATGCCTGAAAACTGGGAACACACGGGGAGAGCTGCACAGTTCTGCTGGGCACTTGCTTCAGATGAGCATGGGTAAGTGTAGGTCAACGTGTTTTTCATATCTCCCACGCACTGTGCACCAGACCTGCAGAAGCTTTGAACAGCAAGAGCAGGAGCTGCAAGAGCCAGCAGCTGTAAACCAGTGTGGCCATTTCCTAGGCACAGGGTCCCAGACTCCAGAGCCTGGGGAGCCCGCTGCGCCCATCCCAAGGATCAAGTGAGGGACAGATATGATTCCACGTCCAAAAAGTTTATCACAATTTTTCCCCACCTATACCAGATCTAATGAAGGTCATCCTTTCCCTCACAGACTTTGTTCCTCCTTGTAACACCGGCACAGGTAAACAGTGCTATCTTCAGCTGGTTGTCACAAATGCTTCATATCGATTAGAGAACGATAATTTTCAAAGAAAACTAATTGGCTTTAAGATGCTCCTCATAGGTAGAGACAAATGGTGACTGATGAGCATAGTAAGATTTGAAAAATGAGAGCACAGTGATGTGCTCTGCAAAAGATTATTCCTTCCCAAGAATACTGCTTCCTCCTAATGGCACCTCCAAATGCTCCTCATAGGTAGAGACAAACGGTGACTGATGAGCACAGTAAGATTTGAAAAATGAGAGCAAAAAAAGAGTGATTATCTGCAAAAGATTATTCCTTCCCTAGAATACTGCTTCCTCCTAATGGCACCTCCATTTTTCTGCCTATTCTAGAGCTGGAATAAATCTGTAACCTGCTTGATAGATCTTTAGTCCAAGAAGCAAAACAGGTATTCAGTACCAAGAGGTGTGAGGTGGTGCTGGCATCCAGCCCTTCAGCACCTGCAAGAATTTAATGAGGAAAGCTCCACTACTATTCTTCCTTTGCACTCATGCAGATAGGTGCAAAAAGTAATCCACAAAATGGTTGTTTCCTAAAGGATTCCTGAAAATTCACGTGGACCACAGTACATTCAGAAAAGCTCTCCTGTATGTTTGTGAAAGCTGAATTATTTCATTTTCTATTATAGTTAAATGGCACTAGTGCTTGTGGATGTTATTAGACCTGCCAACTTACATTTTGTGCCCCTGATGTCAGCTGAACTTTATCAGTCTCTTTAAATGCTAAAACTGACATCTAAGAACAGGAAACAAGTGCTTCAAGGAAACTCATTGGTTGTACTTGCTTATACCGTATCAGAATTTCACTCAAATTCCTGATATAAATTATTTTACAAACTTACTGGAACAAGTACTTTCCACAAACCTAGGCAAACATAGATAGGCAGTACTGAGCTGTCTACCTACATTGTTCATGGTGTATGCACCTTGGCTAGAAAAGTGATTCTAATGTTATACTCATCTCTGGATGGTCAGGAAAATTTATCACACTCTGACTAACCAAGAGTTTGCTGCAATGTTTGCAATGCCATTTGCAGAAAATCTTTCCTTATTTTCCTCAGATCAATCAGCCAAGACCTGGTATAATTCTGAAAGGGCATTTGCCCTAAAAATATTCAAAGGATATTATACCTGCAGCAAGGAAAACCCAAGAATGGAAGATTCCAAGATTCAACTTCCCCCCTCCCCCAAATTGGGAAGGAGGGTTCAAATGTCAACTGCTACTAAAACAGCTTTAAAAAACTTTGTTCAGTAGAGCAGTCTGAAATTCAAAAGATAAGACTTACTTCTCTGCAGGAATAAACAGTGTGATATATTTTAAATGGAATTTGGGGGGTTTATTTTGGATGTAAATTCTCATCAAAAGCTTCATCCTCAAATACATTTCACAGTTCATTCATGCTGAGAAGCACGTCTTATCTTCTGAACCTCCAGACTGTTGGGCTAAACAAAATATGTACAATTTGCTTTTAACTATTTCAATGCATTGTGCAGGGAGGAAAGCAGAAAGTCAGAAGGATTCCCCTGATCTGAGCAGAATCCATTTAAGCTGGGAAACCTAGTAAAAAAATCCAAGTTCACCCCCTCTTCACTGCTATTTAAATTAATCAGCTCAGTTTGACCATTGTTAACTAAGACTCTCTTTTCTTTCTGGAAATGCATCTATCAGCCATATTACCATCTCAGCTGTGGTTAAAAAAAAAAAAAAAAAGCTAAGTGACTCACTGTACGACACAGATCATAAAGCACATTACAACTCTACCTGTTAGGAAATGTAGTAGAGACAAGGCCTGGATATTCTAGAGAAGAGGGACAATAAAAGATTTTTAAGCAGAGACAGAAACAGAGCAAGGACTTTCTCTTATTCGACTCGGATTCCTCACTCTTACATAATACCTAACTAATTTTACAAAAGCAATGGATTCCGGGGGATTAAAAAAATAGATCCATTTTTTTCTCAACATTATGTTGTTTACTTTTGCAAGGGCTAACTGCACAACTATGCTTATAACTCCGTTCATATGGCTTTTCTCCCTTGATATTATATCCCTTCTATATTCTTTCTGAACAGAATAAAGAAACAGACCCACAGTATTGCTGCTCAGAGGAGTCTGCTGATTTGTAGAGTGGATTCTGCAGCTCTGCTTCCGAGCCCTGGTACAACCCAGTGTTTCGTGAAGATGATGCATTAAGGAGAGTTTTTCCAATCAACTGTTCTCTGCAACGTCTAGATACTTTGTTTTAATTAAACAGTTAATTAAGAAATCATCAGTTTCCTTGCAAGTAAAATCATGTAGTTCCTTCCAATTTGCGTGATCTTGTAAATATAATTTAATACAAACAACTCTGAGATCCATCTGGATATTCACAGAATAAACCATGAATAATCAGCTAATGATTGTAAACCCCTTTGAAGACAAGAAGTGGCAAATACTCTCATCTATCTGTGCATTTTGTTTAAACTTGCCAGGGGCTCTAATAACTGAAACACCTTGCCAAGTGAATAAAATTGCTAATTTCTCTATTAAAACATGGAAAATGCGACTCTAGAACAAAATCATAATGAAGCAAGCAATAAAGCCAAAACACATGAATTTTGGAAAAAAAAAAGAGGAATAGGGGAATAAATTCTGAGCACTTTTGTTGTTAAATGCCACAAAAGTAGTCAGATGCTACAAGAATCTTAAATTACAAAGAGATAAACAGACATTTTTGTTGAGAATGGCATTTCATCGTGTTCCTGGATAACAACAGACACTACTAAAATACTGTTTTCTTTACAGTGTTTTAACAGTTAACTACAACAAAAGTTTAGGCCTGTAAATAAGCAGCGAAGAGAAGAAACCACATTTCTTTCAGGCGAGTGTTCCCTCCAGAAGCGACGCTGTCCTGGCAGTCCCCCACTCCTGCCCCATGGGCTGTTGGGCTGGTAACCCTGTAGCCCTGTGCTGGAGATGGGAACATCTCAACACCATTTGGGACACCAGCCAAGCCCAGGCCTGACCAAGCCCACCAGAGGCACAAAGACTTAAGCAGGCCCTTGGGCAGCAAAGGGGAAAACACGTAGGTCCGTTAGGTCATGTTTCTGTGCAAGAGCTCATGAAACCAAGCCAGGACACAGGTTATTTCTGCAATGGAAGTTAAAACCTCTCTCAGCTCCAAAAATACCATTTTAAGGCAATGAAGTCCTCTACAAAGGCAAATTAACACTTCATATCATGCCCTGGGCCAGTAAAAATGAATGCTCTGTCTACCAGAACTAACAAACTTGCGTGCCTTTGGGGGGCACCTCAATTTTAAGTGTTCTTATTTAGCTAAAGCTCCCACTTAAAAAAAGAGCCCTCTTTAGCACACCACATAGACACTAAGATCACACCCTTCTGTCTCCATCCATGCAGTAACTCCCTACATTGTATTTTTCACAGTCAGCTGCATACCACCTGCTTCACACATTCTGCGAACACACAGACACACATTTGTGCATGTCCATGAATTTCCTTTATCTTTTAAGATGATTTATTCCCCCTTTCCTCCAACAAGACACAAGGAAACCTTCCTAACCAAGAAAATGCCACTCTTTCAGAAAAAGAGGTTACAAACAACAAATGCAATGCCCATTTGCTGATTTTCAGTCGTCACCTCTCCTCCGTCTCTCCAAAAAGTATACTCCTCTCTTCCCACTTCAGAGAGCACATTTTAACAGACAACATTGATTCCTGTGGACTGTATTTTATCACTGCAGCCAGTTTCCCTTATCACCCTTTACACTTCCCTGCATTCAGTTTTACAGCCTGAAGCCTCTGTCTGTATGTTAACGTTTCCCCGGGAATTCTTCTTTTAATCTGTTGAATGGAGACCTACTTGGAAGCAAACTCAAAACGATGAAACCTCAGCCCACACTGCCTGTAAGAAGGAAGAACAACAACACGGATTTGAATGCTTTGAAAGCATGGACTGGATTTGCCCTCCAAGGGCTCTGCTTTGGAGTTAAGTGCACAGCCTGAACTAAAAGTTGCTGTAACTACTGGCCCCGGCTGTACTGCAACCCAGCATTAACGATGCTCACTGCTATTAGAACCAACCAACACTGTCCCTACAACCCAAATCCACCCTTTCACCAACAGTTCCACCAGGACAGGCTCCTGACTCATCACAGCTTTGGCCAAGCCAGCGTCAGTCCCATGCAGCAGCTCCTTTCATAAGGCTCTCTGTAACCATCTACTCTTTCCAATGAGCTTTTCTCTCCCTTGAGGATACCCATTTTTCTATCGGTGGGTGACATGCCGGCAGTGGCAGGCAGGGAAAGTGGGACCAGGCCACCTCCACCTTTTCTAGGAGATATCACCAGCTCAGTCCCCAAGGACAATAAAGAGCACTCTCCAGGTTCTCTTCTGGACCAGAGGGTCCCCAGTTGCCCCATCAGCTACTGTAAGCACTGTTCATAGTATTTTCAGCAGGACAAAAACTACACTGAAGGTCCATTTCCAGGTTGAAAACATGATCTCTGTAGCATACAATGCAACCAATTAGGCAATTTTATGTGCCACAGATTCACAGGAAATAGTTTATTAACAATTCATTCAGTAGAAGCAAGGTAGCTAAAAATGACTAATTAGCAACTTTCTGGATGTTCAGAGGATTATTTTCCTATTAAAAGCCCAAATGCCCAGAAGTTTAAAAACTTAATTATTCTATAGACTGGATGTAAAATCTCACAATAAAGTTTCAAGTGATGTTCCAAGTCTTCCAGTTTATTCAAAACACACCTGCTCTACAGCATTATGTTACTTCTACTGAAAACACCCCACTTTTTAACATATCTGCAACCTCACAGAAATTTGTGAACGCATACCTATGATTTAGTCCCTATTTTTCTAGCGATACAAAGCGATAATCTCCATTCTCTTGAGCAGGGCCAAAGACTGCAGGAGGGTCTGTTACCAGTACTGAGGAACCACTCTTGCTCTGAATCCACACAATAAGGTACCAGGCTTATTTTAGAACAGAGATTGTACAAGACGATTTAAGAGTTTATGGTGGAGAGGTCTATCACACCTGAGCATCTTAGAAATGTATCAAAAAGCTTTGATTAGATTAGGATATGCAAATCCCAGTAAAGTTAGGCCAGACTTTTTGCCATTTAAAAGTTTGCCCTCCTGTAGCTCATCAAAAAGCAACCAAAAATCAATCAAGGAAATCTACGATTTATGAGAGCATGAATGGCAATAGCTGGAGCTTGTCTGAGCCAGTAATTCTGATATAGACACATGGTGCAAGGTGTGAAATTTACTCAAACTTTGCCTGGATCTAAACGTTGAGGTTTAATCATGTGAAAACAACAATCTTTTACACAAACTTGAAGCAAGAAAAAGAAAGCAGAGGAAGGAAGGATAAACACAGACATCCATTTAGACATGCACCATTTTAACAGCTGGTGTAGTTAAATAGAATCAAATTTCCCGTATTTTTTTAAATTTCAGTAAACAGCTCAATTGTCATGATTCAGCACTGGTTTAACAGATAACAATTTGAGAGCTTCACACACTTTTTTCATAAATGATTGCCTCCTCTTTCCAGAAGACAGAGCCATGGGAGCTGCTGGTGGTGGTACAGAAGAACAAACGCTTCCTTCTGTGCTGCAGGGAAGGGGAGAAGACTTACAGCAGCTCCTATAAAGTCACTTGGTGAAAATCCTCCTATTCATCTGGCTCATCCATAGCACGCTGCATCAGGGGTATTCAAGGATTCATGTTCTGGGAGTTTGAAAAAGCTCTCCAGATCCTGTCTACAATTAAAGGAGCCTCTAATAGCTGGTCAAGGAGGAGCCTATTGCCCATCACAGATGAGTTTTATTGTCACTTGGGCTCACAAGCACCATGCCATCTGGCACAGACCCACTGACACACCTGCCTGTACCCACAGCACCCGAATGACAAGCTCTGACAGCTCTCCCACCAAGCAGCCCCTGTGCTGTGGCAGCCCTGGCCTGCCAAGAGCTACAGTGGCAAGGTCATCTCCAAGGGCTCTGCTTTGGAGTTAAGTGCACGGCCTGAACTAAAAGTCGCTGTAACTACTGGCCCCGGCTGTACTGCAACCCAGCATTAACGATGCTCACTGCTGTTAGAACCAACCAACACGGTCCCTACAACCCAAATCCACCCTTTCACCAACAGTTCCACCAGGACAGGCTCCTGACTCATCACAGCTTTGGCCAAGCCAGCGTCAGTCCCATGCAGCAGCTCCTTTCATAAGGCTCTCTGTAACCATCTACTCTTTCCAATGAGCTTTTCTCTCCCTTGAGGATACCCATTTTTCTATTCATGAGTGACATGCCAGCAGTGGCAGGCAGGGAAAGTGGGACCAGGCCACCTCCAGCTTTTCTAGGAGATACCACCAGCTCAGTCCCCCAAAACAATAAAGAGCACTCTCCAGGTTCTCTCCTGGACCAGAGGGTCCCCAACGGCACCATCAGCTACTGTAAGCACTGTTCATAGTATTTTCAGCAGGACAAAAACTACACTGAAGGTCCATTTCCAGGTTGAAACCATGAGCTCTGTAGCATACAATACAACCAATTAGGCAATTTTATATGTGACAGATTCACAGGAAATAGTTTATTAACGTTTCATTCAGTAGAAGCAAGGTAGCTAAAAATGACTCTAATTAGCAACTTTCTGGATGTTCAGAGGATTTTTTTTCCTATTAAAAGCCCAAATGCCCAGAAGTTTATAGAATAATTAAGTTTTTAGACTGGATGTGAAATCTCACAATAAAGTTTCAAGTGATGTTCCAAGTCATCCAGTTTATTCAAAACACACCTGCCCTACCATATTATGTTACTTCTACTGAAAACACCCCACTTTTTAACATATCTGCAACCTCACAGAAATTTGTGAACACATACCTATGATTTAGTCCCTACTTTTCTAGCGATAAAAAGCGATAATCTCCATTCTCTTGAGCAGGGCCAAAGACTGCAGGAGGGTCTGTTACCAGTACTGAGGAACCACTCTTGCTCTGAATCCACACAATAAGGTACCAGGCTTATTTTAGAACAGAGATTGTACAAGACGATTTAAGAGTTTATGGTGGAGAGGTCTATCACACCTGAGCATCTTAGAAATGTATCAAAAAGCTTTGATTAGATTAGGATATGCAAATCCCAGTAAAGTTAGGCCAGACTTTTTGCCATTTAAAAGTTTGCCCTCCTGTAGCTCATCAAAAAGCAACCAAAAATCAATCAAGGAAATCTACGATTTATGAGAGCATGAATGGCAATAGCTGGAGCTTGTCTGAGCCAGTAATTCTGATATAGACACATGGTGCAAGGTGTGAAATTTACTCAAACTTTGCCTGGATCTAAACGTTGAGGTTTAATCATGTGAAAACAACAATCTTTTACACAAACTTGAAGCAAGAAAAAGAAAGCAGAGGAAGGAAGGATAAACACAGACATCCATTTAGACGTGCACCATTTTAACAGCTGGTGTAGTTAAATAGAATCAAATTTCCCGTATTTTTTTAAATTTCAGTAAACAGCTCAATTGTCATGATTCAGCACTGGTTTAACAGATAACAATTTGAGAGCTTCACACACTTTTTTCATAAATGATTGCCTCCTCTTTCCAGAAGACAGAGCCATGGGAGCTGCTGGTGGTGGTACAGAAGAACAAACGCTTCCTTCTGTGCTGCAGGGAAGGGGAGAAGACTTACAGCAGCTCCTATAAAGTCACTTGGTGAAAATCCTCCTATTCATCTGGCTCATCCATAGCATGCTGCATCAGGGGTATTCAAGGATTCATGTTCTGGGAGTTTGAAAAAGCTCTCCAGATCCTGTCTACAATTAAAGGAGCCTCTAATAGCTGGTCAAGGAGGAGCCTATTGCCCATCACAGATGAGTTTTATTGTCACTTGGGCTCACAAGCACCATGCCATCTGGCACAGACCCACTGACACACCTGCCTGTACCCACAGCACCCGAATGACAAGCTCTGACAGCTCTCCCACCAAGCAGCCCCTGTGCTGTGGCAGCCCTGGCCTGCCAAGAGCTACAGTGGCAAGGTCATTCCTCTGTGCTCAGAGGGAGAAAAAGAGCCAGGGCTTGCATAAAAAGCAGTTATCACCTTTTAGAAAAGAAAAAAAAACAACAACAAAAAACCCACCACCACCAAACCTCAGCTACAATCCTCTCAATGTTTATTGCTAATCATTACTAATTCATTTTGGGTGCACCGCATTAAAATAGCAAAGCCATTGAGTATTCACAAGAGCTAGGAACATAGGCTGAGGTCCTCACGCACTGCCTGAGAAGGATGCAAAGTGGCAAATACTCTCATCTATCTGTGCATTTTGTTTAAACTTGCCAGGGGCTCTAATAACTGAAACACCTTGCCAAGTGAATAAAATTGCTAATTTCTCTATTAAAACATGGAAAATGCGACTCTAGAACAAAATCATAATGAAGCAAGCAATAAAGCCAAAACACATGAATTTTGGAAAAAAAAAAGAGGAATAGGGGAATAAATTCTGAGCACTTTTGTTGTTAAATGCCACAAAAGTAGTCAGATGCTACAAGAATCTTAAATTACAAAGAGATAAACAGACATTTTTGTTGAGAATGGCATTTCATCGTGTTCCTGGATAACAACAGACACTACTAAAATACTGTTTTCTTTACAGTGTTTTAACAGTTAACTACAACAAAAGTTTAGGCCTGTAAATAAGCAGCGAAGAGAAGAAACCACATTTCTTTCAGGCGAGTGTTCCCTCCAGAAGCGACGCTGTCCTGGCAGTCCCCCACTCCTGCCCCATCGGCTGTTGGGCTGGTAACCCTGTAGCCCTGTGCTGGAGATGGGAACATCTCAACACCATTTGGGACACCAGCCAAGCCCAGGCCTGACCAAGCCCACCACAGGCACAAAGACTTAAGCAGGCCCTTGGGCAGCAAAGGGGAAAACACGTAGGTCCGTTAGGTCATGTTTCTGTGCAAGAGCTCATGAAACCAAGCCAGGACACAGGTTATTTCTGCAATGGAAGTTAAAACCTCTCTCAGCTCCAAAAATACCATTTTAAGGCAATGAAGTCCTCTACAAAGGCAAATTAACACTTCATATCATGCCCTGGGCCAGTAAAAATGAATGCTCTGTCTACCAGAACTAACAAACTTGGGTGCCTTTGGGGGGCACCTCAATTTTAAGTGTTCTTATTTAGCTAAAGCTCCCACTTAAAAAAAGAGCCCTCTTTAGCACACCACATAGACACTAAGATCACACCCTTCTGTCTCCATCCATGCAGTAACTCCCTACATTGTATTTTTCACAGTCAGCTGCATACCACCTGCTTCACACATTCTGCGAACACACAGACACACATTGGTGCATGTCCATGAATTTCCTTTATCTTTTAAGATGATTTATTCCCCCTTTCCTCCAACAAGACACAAGGAAATCTTCCTAACCAAGAAAATGCCACTCTTTCAGAAAAAGAGGTTACAAACAACAAATGCAATGCCCATTTGCTGATTTTCAGTCGTCACCTCTCCTCCGTCTCTCCAAAAAGGATACTCCTCTCTTCCCACTTCAGAGAGCACATTTTAACAGACAACATTGATTCCTGTGGACTGTATTTTATCACTGCAGCCAGTTTCCCTTATCACCCTTTACACTTCCCTGCATTCAGTTGTACAGCCTGAAGCCTCTGTCTGTATGTTAACGTTTCCCCGGGAATTCTTCTTTTAATCTGTTGAATGGAGACCTACTTGGAAGCAAACTCAAAACGATGAAACCTCAGCCCACACTGCCTGTAAGAAGGAAGAACAACAATGTGGATTTGAATGCTTTGAAAGCGTGGACTGGATTTGCCCTCCAAGGGCTCTGCTTTGGAGTTAAGTGCACGGCCTGAACTAAAAGTCGCTGTAACTACTGGCCCCGGCTGTACTGCAACCCAGCATTAACGATGCTCACTGCTGTTAGAACCAACCAACACGGTCCCTACAACCCAAATCCACCCTTTCACCAACAGTTCCACCAGGACAGGCTCCTGACTCATCACAGCTTTGGCCAAGCCAGCGTCAGTCCCATGCAGCAGCTCCTTTCATAAGGCTCTCTGTAACCATCTACTCTTTCCAATGAGCTTTTCTCTCCCTTGAGGATACCCATTTTTCTATTCATGAGTGACATGCCAGCAGTGGCAGGCAGGGAAAGTGGGACCAGGCCACCTCCAGCTTTTCTAGGAGATACCACCAGCTCAGTCCCCCAAAACAATAAAGAGCACTCTCCAGGTTCTCTCCTGGACCAGAGGGTCCCCAACGGCACCATCAGCTACTGTAAGCACTGTTCATAGTATTTTCAGCAGGACAAAAACTACACTGAAGGTCCATTTCCAGGTTGAAACCATGAGCTCTGTAGCATACAATACAACCAATTAGGCAATTTTATATGTGACAGATTCACAGGAAATAGTTTATTAACGTTTCATTCAGTAGAAGCAAGGTAGCTAAAAATGACTCTAATTAGCAACTTTCTGGATGTTCAGAGGATTTTTTTTCCTATTAAAAGCCCAAATGCCCAGAAGTTTATAGAATAATTAAGTTTTTAGACTGGATGTGAAATCTCACAATAAAGTTTCAAGTGATGTTCCAAGTCATCCAGTTTATTCAAAACACACCTGCCCTACCATATTATGTTACTTCTACTGAAAACACCCCACTTTTTAACATATCTGCAACCTCACAGAAATTTGTGAACACATACCTATGATTTAGTCCCTACTTTTCTAGCGATAAAAAGCGATAATCTCCATTCTCTTGAGCAGGGCCAAAGACTGCAGGAGGGTCTGTTACCAGTACTGAGGAACCACTCTTGCTCTGAATCCACACAATAAGGTACCAGGCTTATTTTAGAACAGAGATTGTACAAGACGATTTAAGAGTTTATGGTGGAGAGGTCTATCACACCTGAGCATCTTAGAAATGTATCAAAAAGCTTTGATTAGATTAGGATATGCAAATCCCAGTAAAGTTAGGCCAGACTTTTTGCCATTTAAAAGTTTGCCCTCCTGTAGCTCATCAAAAAGCAACCAAAAATCAATCAAGGAAATCTACGATTTATGAGAGCATGAATGGCAATAGCTGGAGCTTGTCTGAGCCAGTAATTCTGATATAGACACATGGTGCAAGGTGTGAAATTTACTCAAACTTTGCCTGGATCTAAACGTTGAGGTTTAATCATGTGAAAACAACAATCTTTTACACAAACTTGAAGCAAGAAAAAGAAAGCAGAGGAAGGAAGGATAAACACAGACATCCATTTAGACGTGCACCATTTTAACAGCTGGTGTAGTTAAATAGAATCAAATTTCCCGTATTTTTTTAAATTTCAGTAAACAGCTCAATTGTCATGATTCAGCACTGGTTTAACAGATAACAATTTGAGAGCTTCACACACTTTTTTCATAAATGATTGCCTCCTCTTTCCAGAAGACAGAGCCATGGGAGCTGCTGGTGGTGGTACAGAAGAACAAACGCTTCCTTCTGTGCTGCAGGGAAGGGGAGAAGACTTACAGCAGCTCCTATAAAGTCACTTGGTGAAAATCCTCCTATTCATCTGGCTCATCCATAGCATGCTGCATCAGGGGTATTCAAGGATTCATGTTCTGGGAGTTTGAAAAAGCTCTCCAGATCCTGTCTACAATTAAAGGAGCCTCTAATAGCTGGTCAAGGAGGAGCCTATTGCCCATCACAGATGAGTTTTATTGTCACTTGGGCTCACAAGCCCCATGCCATCTGGCACAGACCCACTGACACACCTGCCTGTACCCACAGCACCCGAATGACAAGCTCTGACAGCTCTCCCACCAAGCAGCCCCTGTGCTGTGGCAGCCCTGGCCTGCCAAGAGCTACAGTGGCAAGGTCACTCCTCTGTGCTCGGAGGGAGAAAAAGAGTCAGGGCTTGCATAAAAAGCAGTTATCACCTTTTAGAAAAGAAAAAAAAACAACAACAAAAAACCCACCACCACCAAACCTCAACTACAATCCTCTCAATGTTTATTGCTAATCATTACTAATTCATTTTGGGTGCACCGCATTAAAATAGCAAAGCCATTGAGTATTCACAAGAGCTAGGAACATAGGCTGAGGTCCTCACGCACTGCCTGAGAAGGATGCAAAAGCTGTGGCTCCCTTCTTAATGTGGAGATTTGGCTTTGGGCCCTGGGAGCAGAAAAGCAAAGTTGTCCTGAGCACAGAACACACACTCTGCTTGTATGTGCCACCCTCAGAAAACAGAGCCCTACAGAGCAGGACAAAGCTTGGAAATCCACGCAGACCTGCACCATATTTCACCTTCCTTAAAGGTTACTGGTGGACTTTGAACAGGACAAGGTGGCTTCTAACACAACACATACTGCCCTGTGGGCACCAGTCACCTCTGGCCACCTTGTCATTACATACCACCACACCAGAGGTCTCCCTTATCTTCCCTCCCAAACACTGGAACAGGACATTACCTCAACAAATATGAAATTAATAATGAAATAGAAACAACTCCAGTGTCCTCCAATTGGCAGCAGGGCCTGATACCCTTCTCCAGAGAGCAGCTAAATGGTTCCCCCCACGTGGAAGCTTTCCTCCTGCTTGGAAGTCTTGTCCTTCAAGCTGAGAATCACAACTTTGGGCTGATTTCCATCCCTCCATCTTATTAATTGCAGTAAACACAAGCAGGCCCTTGAGTAACAGACCACCTGAGAGCTACTGCCTTGTGTCCATGCACAGGCTCCCAGCAGTTTTGTCACATCCCTGCAAGTGAATGAGACTCCCTTTGCTAAAACAAACAAACAAAAAACACCACAAAACAAAGCCAGTGCAAAAGCTCTCCCAAAATTCCTTCCTTAGTGACCACATCTAAGTGTGATGTGGCAATGATGTCATCACCCTAAACATGAACAAAGCCAGGGCAAAAGCTCTCCCAAAATTCCTTCCGAAGTCACCAAATCTAAGTGTTACGTGGCAATGATGTCATCACCCTAAACATGAATTAACAGGGCTCACATTGAAAGTTAGAGAGGAAGGATCCCCCTCCTGTGTTCATTCCCAGTAACAAACCTGAGCTTTAGTTTTATACACCATGATTCTCCAGTAAGATCCAGAGAGGACTAACATACATTTAAGGTCTATAGCTTTCCCAAATTTAAAACAAAAGAAAAAACTGTATACACACCATCATATACTTTTTGTGCTCCCTCCCCTCGCTTCTGCTTTCCTCATTCCATTCCATGAAGGAAAAAAGCCTCATTTGATACGGAAAAGACAATTCCAGAACTGTTTGTATTCTGCTCCTGCTAAAACTCCCCAGCAGTGACCAAGTGTTATGCCTTTGGGAGAAAAAAAGTGTCACCAAAGCTAGCTTCTGTGATCTTCTGACAAAATATTATCTGCCTTCTAAATACTGCATCCTGAGCAACTGTATTTTTTTAAATAACACAAGGAATACTCTGTAGCTGGGAAAGTCTTTCCCTGTAGAAATGGAAAGACTGATCTCAGGTCATTTTGATGCAGTCTGCTCTTGGCTATAATACTGTTTTACTGACAGCAATTAACTAAGGTCAGCAATATAATTTACCCCATTTCAAATTACGGTGTAGAATCATTGCACCAAGGAGCACATAAAGTGTGTGAGATTTAGCAGTGACCTGGGAGAACGATCATTAAGCACACAAGGGGGCATATTCTCTTCACTCTGAGTGCATTTCCCATTAATGCTAATAGCACATTGAGAAGAAAATATACTCCATAAACTTTCATTATTCACTTTTTCCCTTGTTCTTTGACAAATGAGTTGCTGATGTAGACTCAGAGGTAGGTAGTACATCCACTTCTCTCTATGCCAGTGCTGTACAAAGCCAGAAAGGCTTTTCCTTGCAAGTGCAGACACTCCTACAACTCACACTGTGGATTTGATTAAATCCTGCTTTTAAGCCGTTCAATTCCAGTCAGTATTTGAGTGGGATTCACAGATACACTAACTCTGCCAGGAAGGGCAGTCCTTTTTCTTCCCTTCTCACCCACTGTCCTCACACTCTTTTCCCCTGTGTTGCACCAGCTGCGGTGCGTGTCTGATCCCTTGTAGAGTCAATTCACCCCATTAACTGAGCAGAAAAATAAGAATTTCTCTTCTAGCCTAGCAGGAAACTTGGGTATCTCTAGAGGACTTCTTACTCTCAAAGAGGGTAATTTTTTCCACAGTCAGCTGGCATCCTGGTAGCATTCCAAGTGTATAATTACTTTCTGGCTGTTCACATTCCCGTAACACTTCTCTGCAAGATACAGCTTTCTTATTTTGTGTCCTAAACCAACTGTGAAAGAGCTTCCACATGTCACTTTACCAGTGGCCAAATGCTGCTGATGAGTAAGGGAACTCTGAACAAGGAAAAATATTGATCCAAGAAGAGGAAGAGTGTTGAAATATCTACTTTGGGTATCATCACACAATTCAAACATAAATGGGAGATCAGGTCATTTTTCACAGGTATGAGGGACTCGTAGCGATAACGCTCTGAAGGAAGTGTTAAAATATCTACTTTGTGTATCATCACACAATTCGAACATAAATGGGAGATCAGGTCATTTTTCACAGGTATGAGGGACTCATAGCGATAACGCTCTGAAGGAGGAGGAAGGCAATTATGGGATGAGACAGCCACCAGAGATGTAGATAGAGCAGCAGGCCCCACTAGCAGGGGAAGATAAGGGAATTTTGGGAGGGATACCCAGGATAAAATCATCCTGCTTCCTGCAGCTCTCTGCTATACCAACAGCTGCTATCAAAGCCTGGAGCTGAAGCTGTCATCCTTGCTCTGTCCTTGTGGCCCAGGGCTGGGCAGGACACTCGGTGCTGGCCCAGGAGCTCTCTTTGCTCTGGCTGGACAGCCCTTTCCCTTTCCCTGCCTGTCCATTTCCTCTGATCTTCTGGGCTACTAACAAGGCTGTTTTGGGGAAAAGAGAGGTGGAAAAAACATAGCTGGACTAGGTGCCCATCAGGATTTGCTTTATACACGTGTTTGTTTTTGTCAGAGTGCAAATAACACCTTTATTTCTTTGACTACTGGATTTTGCAGGGTAAGGAGAAAAGGATGTTTCTTGGAAAACTGACTGGAAGTAAAAGGCTACATAGACAAATGCAAGTAGATGGAAGTTACAAGTCGAGGGAAAAACAAGCCTGAATGTGCCTTATCAACAGTGCCCCACACCCCAGCTCTTCCATCGCCTTGAACCCATAAGGCTCCTTCCTCCAAACCAGCCCCACAGAATTCAATTTACTAAACACAGTAGTCTCACACTGACAAAATTCAGTTGTATCCAGAGTAACAAGAAGCCTTAAACCACGTCTAACTTCTTGAACCTCATTGCCCCCTTTCAATCTGCATTGCCATATATTAGAGAAAAACTCTGTAAGAGTGAAACACAGCAGGAAACTCCACCCTCTCCTAGAATTTGTTGCTTCCAAAGCCTCTACCAAGCTGCCCACGCAGCCATGCCACACTCCTCTTCCCTGTAAACTCCCAGTCCACCAGCTCATAAACTACACCTGAGTCCTTGACACAGCACATCTGCTTCCACTAAAATAAAACAACGGAGATACGGATTTCTTATTATCAACACATTTACAAGGTGGTTGTTCAAAGCCCTCTTAGTTCCCTTGAGAACTGAGAATAGTTTCAATCAAGAACTCTGTATTAAAACATGCAAGTCTAAAACAATTCCACGCCCTTGAACAATCAATCTTTATTCTGAAGTGATGTCCACAGTCCACCAGGATTTTGTGCCAGACTGAAGTCTAGCAAGGAATCAAAACTAAGGAATACATTTAATTCTGCTTCAGAGCACTCCTGCTCTCCCCAAGCCTAATCCACATGCGCAACTACACAAGCTCCCTGGCACACACCCCAAAATTTTTGCTAGACTAAAATATTTGGCAAGTCATTTACAACTAAATAACCTAGGAAAGAAAAAGCAATATACAGAAAAGTGTTCAGAAACAGTCAATATACTTAAAAAAAACCCACAACCATTTTGAAACTCACACATGAAAATCTTTAGCTTGAAGACATCTGAAGAAATAAACAGACTACTAAATAAATGGTCTTACTTGAGAATAAATAATACAAACATACCTGAAATAGCTTTACTGCATCTGCGCATTCCTCCAAGCCATTTTGAGCTTTTTCTTGCCTGGTATCCAGCCTTCCTCACATTAGCACTCAGCTCAGGTGCTCACCTAGCAGCAAGAGCCACTCCTAACAAGGGCCCATGTTTCACATAAACATGCATTTTCAAGAGGAAATGTTACATAACAAATGAATCTCAATATTAAGACTAATATTTATTAGGCAAGGGCCCATGTGTCACATAAACATGCTTTTTCAAGAGGAAATGTTGCATAACAAATGAATCTCAATATTAAGACTAATATTTATTAGTAAACATAACTCCAGCATTTAGCAGAGACAGGCATGTGTACACCCCCAGAACACACTCACACTGAGGCACACTGCAACCTGGAATATGTATCAGAGGTTTAGTGGAAACAGCTGCAAACAAACTACAAACAGGTGGGCTGAGTTATGGGAGCTTTACTAATTGGCAAACAAGCCTTCAACTCATCAAGGTGAAGCTCGAGGTGATCAGAACCTGGATTTGGGGGTAAAGAGCTGGGGAAGGTAACCCTAATGGCCCACTTTACCCAGCTACTGTCCTTGCCCACAGGTACTTCCAGCCACTTTATTTTGCCATCAGGCAGAGCCCAGGCTCCTGCCACAGGCAGCACCTTCTCATTTTAGCAGGGCTCATGCCACATCAAAGGGCAAAATAGGTTCCTTTGAATCAAAAGCTTTCAGCAGCACACACATAAGCACAGAAAAGGAAAGCTTTATGGAGGTAACAAGTGCTGTCTATTATCACAGATTCCTCTTCAAATTCTCCCTCTACGCATGAACTGGTAGAAAGTGCTGACGCTGACAGGCATATGAAACCAATGCCTACATGAGCAGTTTTCGTATTAAGCCGGTCTTCAGAACCCACCAATAGACTAGAAGGAGCTGGTGATGTCTGGTGTTGAAGGTTGGGGTGTTTGGGTTTTTTTGTTTTGTTTTGAGGGAATTTTTTTTCCCCCAACTGTAGGTCAAAATCAGTTGTTTTACTGAAATAAATGGGCTTTCAGAGGTACTGAAGCCCGTAAAATCTCTGACAGGTTCAGCACTTCAAGAAAAGCATATTATTCCTTTTCAGGCCTAGCTATTAACGTGGGTAATTTTTAAAAATAATTTTGTTTGAGTTTCTTCAGCAGCTATTTTAGGAGACATTTCGTAGTCTATCCTGACACTTGATCAATTCACATCAGTGTTAAACCCATCACTTTCCCCAACGGTATGTTCACTTCAAATTGGAAAGTGAGCATCTTACATACTTAATCACGGAGCATAGTTCTTGTAAGGTGATGCTTTGACTTGTGATACAGCACATGTGCTACAGATTAACTTGAAACTACTTTTAAATATTCAGTATTCTGTGTGATAATATCAGTGATCAAAGATGCAGAGAAATTCTACTTATTAATTAATAAACCAGGCTTTAAACCACATATACAGAGACCAGAAATAGGAAGCTGTCATTCATGAAACATAAATCACCATTTTCAGTCTTTCCCCACACCTAGCTACTCACAAACAGTAATGAACCATGGACAAAAAACTTAATGGCTTCTTGGGGAAAAAAATCAATGCCAAAACAGCCTATTTAACCAATTGATAGTAATTGCGTAAAGAACATTATCTAAACTTCAGTTTTCTGACTAATTACTGTAACAGGGAAGGCATGAAACTAGGAAAGAAAAGTCAAAGGATTAATGACTTTTTTTTTTTAATGGCAAAACCTTCAAGGAAAATTGAAAATCCTAGTCATATTGATGTTGATATTCACAACAGATATTCCATGCTGTATGAATTTTTATCACAGATCACTCACGTACAAATATTTATTTTCTTAATGGACATTTTTCCTTGAATGAATGCTAAAATGTGTACCGAAGCAGAAGGTTATAAGTTAATTGCTATTGTCATTTCTATTCAATTACTGCCTACACTAAAGATGTCATGCAGTAAAGGCAAGACAGAGAGAAACACCACCGCTAACGGTGAATTTCTTGGCTTTTATCACTGTGTCAAAACATTATCATTCTGTAATCACAGGGTTTCACGCAAAATAGCTCAAATGGCAGCAAAATCCCAATGCAAAGCATTTTTAAATATCAGCTTAGAGATGGCAAGGAGCAGAATTAGGCACTTAAGCGTTACTTAAGTTTTTGGTAAACTGGTGCAGAGAGGAACTCCCAGCCTAAGCGTGGGCCAACCTTTCCACTGCATGGGGAGCCAGGCTCCTGCGAAGGGCTTTTGACTGGCTACGCTCTGCCTAGGCAGCAGGGGGGGGGTGGGAAAGAGAAAAAGGATTCATTCTGTAACACAGGGCACCTGGCACTTCCCTCTGACAGATACTCACTGCTGTGAAGCTTCAAACTTTGGGGATCAGGATTCCTGGCATTCATCAAGAACACACACAACCAAGTTAAGTTTATACTCCTTTCCTGTGCCCAAGGTTCTCAATCCAAGTTATACTTGGGGTGTTCTTGCTAACAGACTCTGGGGTTGCTCTCTGGCTTTCTGAATATTAAAGCCACTTCTATTACACGATGAACTCCAAATAAAGATGTGCAAAGACATCTAGTCCAGAGATACGTTCTCCTGGGAAAGAAGAACACAAACTCAAATCTCACTTCCTAAAGAATAAATTTCACCCCTACACCAGAGCAGTGCTCTAGCCCCTTGGGAGAGGAGTTTCCTCCTCAGGCTCCACAAATATAGCTCTTCATTTCCTTAGCACCTGCTTAGACTCAACTCCTACTACTCTGTGAACTACCTTAACTTCTAAAATAAGCTCAAATGAAACGTGTTGCATATATGTCACTTCAGTATTTCATTTTTGCCAAAACTAGTTATTTAAAGGTGTCAAATTTCTGGATGAGTTTGACCATTCTGCTGCATAAATATTTCAATATAAAAAATTCAACACCAATTCCACAGGTGAATTAATCAACTCCTTTCGAACCAGGGTAATGCTTTTCTCTCTATCACAGTTGAGCCCTGAAACAAAGCAATCTGAGCCATACAGAGAGCGCATCACAGACATCATAGCCTTAATGGATTATGACAGCAGATCGTAACACATCAGTGTAATATCATATAAACAGATCCACAGCTACCCAAAACTGCAGTCATTAAACAGCAGCCAAATCTACCTATCCAAAAGCGTGTATCACACACATTCAGATAGACATTTTTATATGGCATTTGCAAATCCCCAAGATGGAAAGACAGATTAGCATTTGTTATTTTTAATCACATTAGGCACGCACACTCACCATTCCTCTGGTCATGTGTAACCTTCACTCCACGCAGGAGGCTCCGCTCCTATCTGCGGACCTTCAAATATCACATTTAGAGTGGCTTTTTTGAGAAATCACTAGTGCTCACAGCAAAACTTCACCAAGACAGCAGCCTGCTTCTATGAAGCAGTGTTTATTACAGATGTATTTATATGCCTCAGCAGCTCTTTCCCCTTAAGTCACTCAGACATGATTCTTTCCCTGGAAATGAAGCATGAAAGTGTAGGAAACTATTCACAGCTTGATGACTACATTTCCTTAGGTCTGTGAGCCAAATTACAGGAGTGTGTGAATACACAGAAAGCTCATTTACAAATTAGGCTGTTAGAAAACTTGGATCCAAAAAGAGGCATCTGTGTGTTCTCTGCCTTACAAATACTCGTGTTAGGTTGCCTAAAACTGCTTGTTTCTTTGGGTTTTGGATGATATTAATTTATGAAGATGATTCTTAGATGCTTTATGAAAAAAAAAAAAAGCAGCACAATAATTTAATGATTTCTTCTGCTTCTGAAACATTGAAGGACTATCAGTGGGTCAAACCATGAAACCATTACCAGACTCCCTGGGTATGGAAACCAGAGCAGGAGAGGAGAGCACGCAGCACTGTACAGTTCCCAGATTGGGTGCTGGAGCATGTTCCAACATTGACCATTTCTCCTTCGAATTCCAGGATGAGCCTGCCCATCCCCAGCTAAAAGGCAATACCAGGGGCATGTAAACGACACACTCCCTCACCGGTCTTACAAGCAGTACTGCAGTTTCCCAAGTACTTGCTGTAGCACCAAAGAAAAACAAACCTCACAATCCTAAAAAAAAGAATCAGCCAAATGGCTGAAGTCTTGCATTAAATCCAGCTGAGGAGCAAGCTTCCAACAAGCATTAATTCATGGTGCTTATCACAGTGACTACCAAATCCTGTGAGCACACACAGGTATTAAAGCCTGCCAAGCTAATGCGAGTTAGGGTTTAGTTACCAACTCATTAAAATACATGGAATTGACATGGGTGAATTTCCTCGTCTGCTTACAAATTTTACACGTGACTAAACAAACGTCAAGTCTAAAATCCAAGTTTTTAGACTTTTTTAATTGACTTAGGATCAGACTTTGTCATCAGTACTGCACGTATTACAGACCACAGCAAGATGAGTAGCTGCAATCAGTTTCATTGTACGAACCATTTGTTTGAATTAATTCCTGGCGTAATGAGTAATTTACTTTCCCATTACAAGAGATGACAAGTACCAGAACTTGCAGCAAATCATCATTAAAAACAACAGATGTTTTAATCACACTATTGAAGAAAACTTAAGTCTAATGTATCTGGGTGAAAGCCAGGCTTTCACTGAGAAAACAGTTAAATATATAATTTTAATTGAGTGGCTCCCTTGGATTTTGCAGGTCTATGCTGGCAGTATGTACTTCCCCAAATTAAGACTAATGTTCAGAGGCAAAGAATTGAATTATACTGTCTGTACCAAGTTTTTTAAAAGCAAAAATCTTGAATGGCACAATTTTCTGTTAGTTTATGTTATTAGAAGGGCAAGTCACCTGAATTGAATTATACTGTCTGTACCATGTTTTTTAAAAGCAAAAATCTTGAATGGCACAATTTTCTGTTAGTTTATGTTATTAGAAGGGCAAGTATTTTCGTTTAAAATGAGAGAAAGCTAGGGAGCTTGCTGTGGAACCCCATCCTGATCTCCTAGTTTTTCAGATTAGAAGTTGGTATTGGCCTTTTCCCTCCGCACTGAATCCCATCACCTCAGCAGCTCTAAGTCCTCCCATCCTTTCTCAAGTCGAAGCCAGAAATGTGGTTTGGGGATTTTGTTCATGTGGAATCGTAGATTTCTCATTTAGAAATTATTACAATACAATGTATATCCCACTACACAATTTTTTCAAGCCAAACTCCTTAGATTTAAAAACTAAGACGTGTTCTGAAAAGTACCTTGCTTTTGAGGAAAACGGCAGCAAACCTTTCTATTGGGAATTTTTGGGAATTCACTTGGAATAACTGAAACTGAATTTTCTTTCCAGCATTATATCGTGAGTTTCACATTATTTCATGCGATGTTTATGCATTTACGTTTCTGATGAACACTGTCATTCAAAAGCCTTTATATTATCTTTAAAATAAGGAAAGCCACTGCTTTCCAGAAACCACTGAAACTTACCTTTTTCTAGGCTTTTCTTCACTGTATTTTCACAAATTTCTTCCAGGCGGGGACACCTTGTTCCCCAGGCCCCTCCGACCTGTCTGTCCCCAGGCCGGCCCTGAGGGAGGGTGGTCCCAGCTCCTCCCCACACAGGACGGCTGGTTTTCCCCCTCCCACCCTTCCCGCTTCATCCTACCAAGAACCGGAATTCTTTCCAGGACATAGAGCAGAAATCCTGCCTGAAGGAACCAGGAGACAAGGAAACTGAAAAGCCCGTCGATCGACGCCTTGGGTGTGGGTGCTGAGGGATGGCAGGGGCTGAGGGCGGGCTCTGTGAGGAGAGCCCTGCCCCGCCCTCTGCTGGACGGATCCGGATCCGGCTGGTTCTAGCTGGTTCTAGCCGGTTCCAGCCGGTTCCGGAGCAGCCCCCTCTGGTGGCACCTCTGGGAAAGGCTGTTTAAGAAAGGGTAAAAGGCTGCCTGAGAGTGAGGAAAAATAGGTGAGAATCAATCCTGTGAGAGCAAGGAGGGAGTGGGAGAGCGGCTGGGTGGGCGGCTGGCCCAGGGAAGCCCACCACAACCAGAGAAATTCAGCAGTATTTGGTGAAGGGACAGGATTGTGTTTCATTTTTGTCATGGTTGGTGTATTTAGGAACAGCAAGGAGCTGAGGAAGGGCAGCTATCTCCTTACAGATATATTCAGAAGGACAATTTATTTCCAGTTACAGATTGAGGTTTCATAGTACCGGCCTAGTTTCACCACAGCAATAAAAAGAAGCCAAATGCTCTCCTGATGTGGCTGATACCCCTTTGGATGCTGCTCTTAGACTTTGTCTCCTGTCACAGGACTGACTCTCCCTCAAAAAAAAAAAAAAAATCCCTTCAGACAAGCATTAGCCTTTCCAGGTGAGTTCTTCAGTCATGCCTTCTGGTCTTGTTCAACTCTTTCTCATGAATCAGCAACTGGAAATGTACCACCTCAGCCCAGACAGCAGGCTGGACCTTAACCTTTTAAAAATTCTGCTTTTGACTAGTTGGCTCGTCTTCCTTACACAAACATTGCCAGGACTGTAAATTGGGGAGAGCCCATCATGCTGCAGAACTCTGGAAAGGCCAGGGCAGCCTCTGCTGCTGCCTTCAGTAGGCACTAGGAAAGACATGAAAGATAGGTGTGATGGCAAAGCCCGCGTGGAGGGTGGAGAATGACACTTCAAAACTGTTTTAGTGAAAGATAGGTGTGATGGCAAAGCCTGCGGCAAGGGTGGAGAATGACACTTCAAAACTGTTTTTATGACAAGTGGTGGCTCAGTAAACAGAAAGGTTCTCGTCTGGAAAGAAGCTGTGTGATTTCCAGCACGAGTCCTCACAGAATCGTCATGGTTGGAGAGGACCTCTGAGATCACCATTCAGTAAACAGAAAGGTTCCCGTCTGGAAAGAAGCTGTGTGATTTTCAGCACGAGTCCTCACAGAATTGTCATGGTTGGAAAGGACCTCTGAGATCACCAAGTCCAACCATATACACACAAAAAAAAGCCCTAACAATCTCAGGCACTAGAGTATGCCCTGAAGAGCCATGTCTACATATTTCTTATATACCTCCAGGCATGGTGACTCAGCCACCTCCCTGGGCAGGCCATTCCAGTGCCTGACCACTCTCTCAGTAAAGTAATTCTTCCCAATATCTAATCTAAACCTCTCCTGCCTCAACTTCAGACCGTTTCCTCTGGTCCTGTCATTATTCCCTTGGGAGAAGGGACCAACACCCACTTCTCTACAACCTCCTTTCCGGTAGCTGTAGAGGACCTCTTTGCTCTCCTTGCTCACACAAGCTGGCAACAGCAAGGTGGACGTCTGCGTGGTCAGTAGTGGCACGTCTTCGCTCATGACACAAAACAGTCAACTGTTAAATGCCCATTCCTCAACAAATTGACCTTGGTTCACAGAAAAATGAGATCCAGTTACACGTGTGGGAAAACTGAAGTGCTCAGACAGAATGTGACACTGCCACAGGCTGTGTCTGGCACCCAGCCCTGTCCCACCACTGCTGTGTGAGGGAATAGAGTTCACTTACACCAAATTTATAGGACCCAGAAAATGCCAGAAGTCGATTTGTCAGCAAAGCTATGATAGGCGTGGATAAACTCACTGGGCAGAGACTATCAGGGCTAAGCAGGGAACAGATTTTCGCATTTAAACAGCTGAAACGCAAAACTTCTGACTTAGCTAGGGATTAATCTCAAACCCTTAGCTTGAGTCAGAAAGAAGTGGTTTGTGGGTTTTTTGCTTGCATTTTTTGTATTTTTTTAAAAACAGTGCTTTAAGTATTGAAAGAGAAATGTAATTTCCAAATCGTTCCTTAAAAATCATGAAATTATATAATATTTTCAATTTTTCTAGTCAAAACCTATTTCCCTAGTACTATCTGGGTTTCTAAAACTATGGGGACTCTCCGGGCAAACCTGGCTCCACAGTGAGCAGTTGAGCAAGGATGGGGAAGCATTGAGGTGGCAGCAGCGAGCAGAGCAGCACTGGCACACATGCAGTAACACCAGATTGGTGAGGTTCTTTTTTTTTTTCCTTCACTGTTCTCTAAGCACATGGATGTCTATAAATTGCTGTTTCCTTACCGAAATTTCAGTGTTTTCTTGCCATGCATGCTCAGGAAGGACAGAAGCTCCCGAAGCATGTTTTTACAGTCACTCTGTTTAATGCCATGTTAATAAAGGATTTGCTTTAAGCTTTGCTGTTATTTTTAAAACATTAATTCTATGAATTACAGGTCACATTTTGTAATATAATTAGAATTGTTTGAGACTAGCCTAAGAAACCAAGGTGTTTAGTTAGAAATTACCTTAGTCTCTCCTTGGGCTTCTGAGGTGTTTAGTTAGAAAAGAAATTACCTTAGTCTCTCCTTGGGCTTCTAAAAAAATCTCTTAGAATCTCTCTGTCTATGTGTTTAAGCTGTATGAATATCTTAGGAAAACAAGTATATTTTGATAAGGTAGAAACAATTTCTTCAACTTTATATATATATATAAAACAAATGCAACTGTCAAAGACACAGCTATTCCCAAGTCCTTGGCTTTGCAGCATCAAGAGAGTTATGAAAGCTTATTTATGGCTGGCTATATTTTTTTTTTTTTCCTAAAGGAGAGTTGAGAGCAAGAGAAACATTTGACCAAGAAATTTCATAAATTTAAAAATGCTACTGAAAATTATCGTAAGAGCAGTGTCAAGCAACCAGCCCTCACAACAAATACTGCCTCTGGTACATGACAATGGAAGGTTCTTATCCCAACATACATTTATAACCAACACTGATTAAATCACATCAGAAGCAGGGAAGTAACTTGATTGTTTAGTGCCCATTTTATGACATCTTAAGGTCAGTTTAACACTCAGCTAAATCTTGTCTGAATGTCTAAAATGTCTAAAATGTGTATCCATAATACATAAAAGCTGACAAATTACTTCAGAAGTTTCTGCACAGGACCCATACTGGCTTATGTATTACATCAGTTGAATCATTGCAAATTATGTGTGAGTTCAAAAGACACCCAACTTTTGTTAATCATAGCACAGAATCATGGCATCATCTAGGTTGGAAAAGAGCTTTAAGATCATTGAATCCAACTGATAACCTAACACTGTCAAATCCACCACTAAATCATGTCCCTAAGTGCCACATCTAGATGTTTTTTAAATACCTCCAGGGATGGTGACTCAACCACTTCCGCGGGCAGCCTGTTCCAAAGCTTGACAACCCTTTCAGTGAAGAAATTTTTCCTGATGTCCAACCTATACCTCCTCTGGGGCAACTTGAGATCATTTCCTCTCGTCCTATCACTTGTAGCCTTGCAAGTGAGCCGAAGGATGCCCTCACTGTAACAGACACTTCTGTTTCAGCCCTTAAGTTTGCCGCAATGTACTGCAAAGGAGAAGGCTGAGCTTTATTCAAAATAATATGTAAAGAATAAATTCAAGACTTTCATGAGACCAATTAATTATGTTATGCACAACATCTTCCTAAAGACACAAACAAAATTCATTAATTGAATCTCGTATTTGCATGGAATTTATATTTGCAGGAATATTTTAATTTAATTAAGCTTTTCACCATTGAAAGATGTTAGTGTAATCTTAATGATCTAGCAGTGAAGTTGGAAATTAAGCACAAACTCATCTTTAGACGGTAAAACACATATTAAATGGAATAATTTGTAATTCCTATGATTTGAGTTGGATACAAATCAGAGACATTTAGCTGTAGCATTGTATTTTTTTACCACTAAACTCTGACAATCAACAGTATCTTAGAGGAAAGCCATATTACATGTGCAGCCTGCATCCTCCAATTCATCTGATGCTCTCCCTTATCAGACTGTGCTTTTAATTACTTGATACTGAGATTTTTAAGAATATGTGCCTGCATCAGGATGTCATAAAAAAAAGCCAGAAACTGAAAAAAAGTCTCAAGGCAAAAAGAGCCCCTCTGCTTTTGGTCATGGGAAGAGATAGAATACATTGTTTTCTCTGTAAAAAGTCCAGAATATTAAGGAGGCAATATCTTGCTGTGCAATAAAAGAAACAGGACTGCATGGGGAAGAAAGGATGGGTTTGCTTATGAAGTATTTGCTCAGGGCACAAAATTAAAGCTCTGCTAGTGAATTTAATTATAATATTTTCTGACTTTTTGAGAGCCTGGTTTTACAATTTATGCAACTTTTACATTATGTCACACAGCACATGTTCCCACTAATGCTACAGGGTCTCATTAGCAAGGTTCACAAATCAAACACTCTTCTGAGGGCACCGTAGTCTTCATTCTCCTGTCTAGTACCTACGGAGCTTTTCACTGCTGGGTGATGCAGGCTTCCCTATGCCCACCTCAGCTTTCCCTTCTGTTCCCTCACATGGGGGTTTTTTCCTACAATCTCTTACAGCAATGCCTTCTGACTTCCAGACCAGACTCTTCTCTAGCAGATCGTCCTACCTGAGGGTTCCTTCTTATAGATTCTTACTCTGGTGCTGCCTCCAGTTTAGCTCCTTAATTCAACTACCGGCTGTCAGACACTCTGAAAATATCCCACGTGCAAAGATAGTGCCTTTGAAAACATGGCCCTTCACTTTTAAAAGGTACAAAGTTTTTCAAAATGGAGTTGCTACCTTGCTTCATTTCTAATACAATAAACCTAAGTATATCAATTCTTAGTGAGTGAAATGAGTGACAGGATTTGCCAAGAATGTTAGCTCTGAAATACTGCACTGTCTCATGGTTCAAAGAAGCAATTAAACTTGATATAGTTGGGAAAACAAATAATCCCAGAAGCCAAAAGCACACTTTCAATTTTCAATGTAAACAACAACAGCAAAAAGCCATAAGAATGATGTGGTACCGTACAGATCTAAATCACACACACTGTTGCTGTGTTTCTGCTCCTGCATAATTTTGCTGCATTGCTTAATAGGAAACATTCAAAGTGAAGAGCTGTCACCAACTGCAACTGAACTTGCATCTCATCCTTTCTCATAAATTAGCAGAGCTCTAAAGTTGCAACTAGTACAAGCTTTTTAAACACTCAAAATATACCATTTATTACTTTCCCCATTTGGCTGGCTAGTTAGTTCTGCAAATACTGCCAATTGGTTCCAGTAGAAAAGAGAAAGGTTGGTATTTCTTTGGTATGACCTTCTCTACTTAGAAGGGTTTTCTTTGCAGCAGAAATTTGTCATCACAACACTAGTCCCAGCTACTGTGCCAGAATATCCCATTTCCAGCCAAAACATCACATCTGTACTTTTGAATTAACCTTCTCAATTTAACCCAAGGTCACTTCATTTTCTCCTTCAGCATCCTTTAGCTACTTTCTCTCACAGTCCCCAGAACCTAGTGGTACTTCCAGTTCTTGCCACATTTCATTTCCTTTCACACCTCCTCAAATGCCCTTTCAGTCTTTTCACATTTCCATTCAATTCTCTCTTAACTGATCTCCTGGTTTCCCGGTTCCTGTAGGACTTGGCTGAGGTTTTCCTTCTGCTTATGTCTTTCATGCTGCAGATGGTTGTGCAAGCTCTTCTCTGCAACGGCAGAACTACTCTTGAAACAGGCTCATGCACAAAGACTGCACCTCAGATGTGCACACAGACCTCATTGCCTGGGAGTAAAACACCCAAACGTGCGGTGCCTGGTGTGTCCCCTGAGGACAGGCTCCCACACCACCCTCCACCACAAGCTGAGTGGCCAGACAGAGCCATGCTCTGCTGCACATCCTTGCCCAGTGGTCCCTTTTCCTTCATCTTCCCTGACAAATCTCCAGAGCCAAGGAGGACGCCACAGATGGAGATCTTATCCCCTCTGCTGCTACAGGCGATCTCTTGATCCAGGATACAGAAAATAAACCCAGCAAGTAGTTTTTGGTAACATTTTCCTGTCATGAAGAAAATCAGCTGGTGATATATCCTACCTTTTTCAGTTTGCTGTCATGTTCTAGAACAGATAGTTTTTCCAGAAACTTCTTTTCAGCTAGAAGCACCTATTGACTTCCAACATTTTCTGGTACAGGATGGCAGGTCTGATAGAAAATCTGATAGAAACTTTTCAGCTAGAAGCACCTATTGACTTCCAACATTTTCTGGTACAGGATGGCAGGTCTGATAGAAAATCTGAAGGGTGGCTAATTGACCATTTCAAAGGAAAGGAAAGATTTGCTAAAGATATCCCCAAAGTAATCTTGGATTCATTTACTTACTTTTACTTCAAATAAAAGCATGCTGCTATACAGAGTTCACAGTAAATGTCAGCAAATCGTATAATGAAGCCTGCTGCATTTGCATATGCAATTAATACTGCATATGGTAGCATTCAGTTCGTTAGCTATCTCTTTAAACAGTGTTCAGTAATCTGCACTTCAAGAAGTAACACACCATGCAAAGCTTTTAAAGGGCTTTACAAACATATTTCATTAATCTTCAGCAACTTCTTGCAGTGCACGTTATCATCCTTACTCTGCCAATGGAAAAAACTTTGCACAGAGAATTAACGTACAATTTTTCAAAGGCATTTATCACTTAACCCTCAATAATGTTTAATAACCTGGTTGTGCATCAAGGTCCTAGAAGGAAACTGATATGGTTCAAATGCTAGTAGTAGAAACAGCTACAACATGGGAATATTTCCACGAGGAGAGATCCAACAGAGTAAAGCTAGTTAAAAGAGAACAAACATATGGCAAAGGAGGCACAAGTAACCAGAGTACAACTTGCCAGTGCCTCTTCCTTCTTCATCACGGTTTAACAGAAGCTGCAAGTAGAGATGCATTGAAACTCAAAGGCAGAGCATCTAAAAAGTGAAAAATACTGTGTACAAGTAACGTGAATCCATGACCATAAGACCTCCATAGGGCAAGAAAGGGCTGGGGCCTGGGCCAGACCTGAGGACGCAGTGTCAGGCAGAGGGGGCGGCAGGAGCCCCCACCCCAAATGTCTCCCCTCTACAAGGCTGTAGCTCTGGCTCAGCCTCTCCGTGGGCTGCAGGAGAAGTTAAATGTGAGCAGCAGCTCTAAGCGAGGTCCCCTCCTCGCCCTGACCACGCTGTTCCCTCCACAAACACTTGTGCTCTGAAGGAATGCAGCAGGCATTCCTCCTCCATCACCCCGAATAAGGAGACAAACAAAGCAAAGATACACCATTATGTTTGCTAAAATACATTGCTAGAATCAAACCTGCTTTAGGTTATTAACAAACAGTACACCGTGCAGGGTTTGGAAAGTGTCCCCCAGATAAGAATATTAATTCACTGCCAGAGATGATTTTATATATTTCTTTTTAACCCTACCACTTCTCTTCCACTGAAGTTTTCTGCTCCTGCTTCTGCAGGTATAAGAGTCACTAGGTCACCGAGGAGAAAAGCATGAGATGACAGACTGCCTCTGTGCCTTTTGGAATGGTAGGAACAAAACAGGCTTGCAGCCAGGGCTGAGTACCTTGCAGTTTGCATGCAACTTTTCCAAGTGCTCTGAGGAAGGTAATCCAGCCTGCTGGCATGAGACGTGTAAGGAGGGGGATTAATTTGATTGCCGAAGGCATTTGGATTCTGAAGTCAACAGGAAGACTACCTCAAACATGAACACCTGAAATCCATACTGTAGGAGGAGGTGCTAGCTGGGGAAAAAAAAGAAACTTTGGCTCCTGTCATAGTAAAGAGTTTAATAATCCAGACTGCCAAATCAGGAAGATAAAGGGAATGCGGCTTTTTTTGTGTGTCAGCATGTGAAAAAATTACCTTCAGCAGCAAAGACAGCAGCCTCTAGGCAGTAGTAATATACAGGCACGCCTGGAAAAAGCATGGTATTGCCAATAAGGTTGTTGAATTCAGTATTTTTTTCCATATAGTATGTGGAAAAAAATCAACTAGAAAAGGGGTCATCCAGACTGGATTCTAACCAAAAGTATGGAAATTGATAAAATCAGTGACATGGAACTAGATTATTATTTTTTTTTACTGGGGAAGGGAGAGGTTAGAGGATACTTAGATAAGGCAGAGGTTTTGAAATTGGCTGGGCCTGATATAATTCTTCCTTGGCTGATGAAATCTCAGGGCTGTGAGCAGTTATTGGCAGCCCAGTGTTGAGGAACAGGGATGAGGTGCAGGAGACTGAAACAAGATAAATACACTTCCTGTCTTTACAAAAGGTGGAGAATGAGGAGATGGGGAATTAGATATTTATCATCTTAGCTGCAGTTCCTGGAACCAAATAAAGCCAAACAATTGGTAAGCAGAGAGAAAATGACAAGAAAACGAGAGGCTGCCCGATTTTATCTTTTCTGAGTAATTGGTGTCAAACCAATCTCATTTCCTTCAATAGTAAGACAATAGATTTTGTGTCACGTCTTGATTTCTCTAAAGCTTTTCACAGTATTTCATCTCACTTGCTAGTATATAAGCTAAGAAAATAGTCTAGATGAAAGTACTAGGGGGGGGATGCAGAACTACTTGAAGAACTACTCAGGAGTGTCAAAGGTTCATTCTCAAAACAGAAGATTTAAAAACCCTAAGCCTCACGTGAGCCCGTCTTAGGTCTGGTATCAGTCATTTGGAACAGCAGATGAATTAGTGTACTTAATAGATTTGCAAATAATACCAAGCTGGGAAAGGGGGAAAATAAGTTGAAGATCAAGTGTAGGACTAAAAAATATCTGAAAAGTTGAAGTCTGAAAACAAACAAAAGCAGGTTTCTATTCAGTAAGAACAAATGCAAAAATCTATACCTGTGCTGGAATAATCATCTGCACAAATGAATTTTACTGGTATTAAAGCTCCATAAAAAAAATCAGGAGCTACACAGGATCAAAACCCATAAGTTACGAAAAACAGGCAAATGCTTTTCTGGAAGTACAAACACAGAGATAGCTTGTGAGACAAATGAAATAGCTCTTCTCCACACTATCAGAGCCTCAGGTAGGGTACAAGATCCCATTTTGGGTCTTGCACACCCAGAAAGATATGAGCCAATTAAAGAAAGTCCAGAGCTGAGAGAATGATCAATAGTCTAATAAACAAGACCTAAATAAATTGAGGTTTCTCAGGAACAGCGAGGCCAAAAAGAGATGGTAAGTACACAAAAAAAGGTGTGGTGGAAGAGGTTAATCTATTCTCCGTGTCCTTGGTGGATGAGAGAAGTAACAAGCTTCAAGTTTAGCAAGGAAGAATCAATTTGATATGAGGAAAAAGCTTTACACTGGAGAAGGAAACAAAGCGGTGAAATAAATTGCCTAGAGAGACTCTAGTGGAGCCTCCGTGTTGGGAGGGGTTTATGAACAAGGCAGAAAACAGCTGCCAGAAGCTGCCTTGGGGCAGACGTGTGGATCAAATTGGGTCCCCAGGAGTCTGTGCTATTGCAGTGCCTCTGTGCCTTATGCCCACACTGCAGTGTGCCAGCTCATTTTCATACCAACCACGGGTTTCCTGCTCCTGCCTCTGCAGGAGTAAGAGTCATTAGGTCACTGAGGAGAAAAGCATGAGAGGACAGACTGCCTGTGTGCCTTTCAGAATGGTAGGAACAAAACAGGCTTGCAGCCAGGGCTGAGTGCCTTGCAGTTTGCATGCAACTTTTCCAAGTGCTCTGAGGAAGGTAATCCAGCCTGCTGGCATGAGACGTGTAAGGAGGGGGATTAATTTGATTGCCGAAGGCATTTGGATTCTGAAGTCAACAGGAAGACTACCTCAAATATGAACACCTGAAATCCATACTGTAGGAGGAGGTGCTAGCTGGGGAAAAAAAAGAAACTTTGGCTCCTGTCATAGTAAAGAGTTTAATAATCCAGACTGCCAAATCAGGAAGATAAAGGGAATGCGGCTTTTTTTGTGTGTCAGCATGTGAAAAAATTACCTTCAGCAGCAAAGACAGCAGCCTCTAGGCAGTAGTAATATACAGGCACGCCTGGAAAAAGCATGGTATTGCCAATAAGGTTGTTGAATTCAGTAATTTTTTCCACATAGAATGTGGAAAAAAATCAACTAGAAAAGGGGTCGTCCAGACTGGATTCTAACCAGAAGTATGGAAATTGATAAAATCAGTGACATGGAACTAGATTATTATTTTTTTTTACTGGGGAAGGGAGAGGTTAGAGGATACTTAGATAAGGCAGAGGTTTTGAAATTGGCTGGGCCTGATATAATTCTTCCTTGGCTGATGAAATCTCAGGGCTGTGAGCAGTTATTGGCAGCCCAGTGTTGAGGAACAGGGATGAGGTGCAGGAGACTGAAACAAGATAAATACACTTCCTGTCTTTACAAAAGGTGGAGAATGAGGAGATGGGGAATTAGATATTTATCATCTTAGCTGCAGTTCCTGGAACCAAATAAAGCCAAACAATTGGTAAGCAGAGAGAAAATGACAAGAAAACGAGAGGCTGCCCGATTTTATCTTTTCTGAGTAATTGGTGTCAAACCAATCTCATTTCCTTCAATAGTAAGACAATAGATTTTGTGTCACGTCTTGATTTCTCTAAAGCTTTTCACAGTATTTCATCTCACTTGCTAGTATATAAGCTAAGAAAATAGTCTAGATGAAAGTACTAGGGGGGGGATGCAGAACTACTTGAAGAACTACTCAGGAGTGTCAAAGGTTCATTCTCAAAACAGAAGATTTAAAAACCCTAAGCCTCACGTGAGCCCGTCTTAGGTCTGGTATCAGTCATTTGGAACAGCAGATGAATTAGTGTACTTAATAGATTTGCAAATAATACCAAGCTGGGAAAGGGGGAAAATAAGTTGAAGATCAAGTGTAGGACTAAAAAATATCTGAAAAGTTGAAGTCTGAAAACAAACAAAAGCAGGTTTCTATTCAGTAAGAACAAATGCAAAAATCTATACCTGTGCTGGAATAATCATCTGCACAAATGAATTTTACTGGTATTAAAGCTCCATAAAAAAAATCAGGAGCTACACAGGATCAAAACCCATAAGTTACGAAAAACAGGCAAATGCTTTTCTGGAAGTACAAACACAGAGATAGCTTGTGAGACAAATGAAATAGCTCTTCTCCACACTATCAGAGCCTCAGGTAGGGTACAAGATCCCATTTTGGGTCTTGCACACCCAGAAAGATATGAGCCAATTAAAGAAAGTCCAGAGCTGAGAGAATGATCAATAGTCTAATAAACAAGACCTAAATAAATTGAGGTTTCTCAGGAACAGCGAGGCCAAAAAGAGATGGTAAGTACACAAAAAAAGGTGTGGTGGAAGAGGTTAATCTATTCTCCGTGTCCTTGGTGGATGAGAGAAGTAACAAGCTTCAAGTTTAGCAAGGAAGAATCAATTTGATATGAGGAAAAAGCTTTACACTGGAGAAGGAAACAAAAATGGTGAAAAAAAGGTGAAATAAATTGCCTAGAGAGACTCTAGTGGAGCCTCCGTGTTGGGAGGGGTTTATGAACAAGGCAGAAAACAGCTGCCAGAAGCTGCCTTGGGGCAGACGTGTGGATCAAATTGGGTCCCCAGGAGCCTGTGCTATCGCAGTGCCTCTGTGCCTTATGCCCACACTGCAGTGTGCCAGCTCATTTTCATACCAACCACGAGAATAATTGAAAGCAGGTATTATGTATTTGGTACAGAAACAACCTAAAAAGGGGTATCTTCCCTTTTCCTACTGAAACCCTTCCACGCCTTAATACCTTGCACATCTCTAATATCTTAAGTGCTAAAGCTCTATACATACCTGCAGTTATTAAGGGATGTTAGGAGATGTGATAAAGTTCTCAGCAAGAACATGCAAGGTCACACAGAAAGACAGTGACGGAACAAATAACGCTGTTTCATCTGGCTCAGGCACCCTTGCTGTCACCAGCTGTTCTCTCTCCCCTCAGCTATTTTAATATGGATGTACAACGTTCATTAACCTTTCTCACCAGACCAGAAAACTAAAATCCAGCTCCACTTTCCTGAGCTGCTCAGGAAGTTATTGCTGTCTTGTTCCTGTGCATAAATTGAGAACCAATTTAATTTTCTGGACAGTAAATTGTTAATTGTCAGAGTTCAGGCAGTAGAGCTGGATGTTACAGAATTACAAGCTCTGTAGCAGCCAGGGTCACGTCCACCCTGGCTCCATTATTCTAGAATTAGCTCTTGCTTTACCACATAAGAAATAAAAAAACCATAATTATTTATTTGCAGGTCTCTGGGCCTGGTTCCCCCCCAATAACTTAAGACAAAACCCTGCTCAGCAATGAACTGAATTCTCTGTGTTCCTGCTGGCGCACCCTGGGACACACTCCTGGGTCACATCTTCCTTCCTTCTTCTGCAGTATGGGCTCTGCTACTGCACAGACCTAGAATTCAATGCATTTGTAGATTTTTCCTGCTTTGCTGGCTTTTGGTACTTTACTAAGTTTGCTACAGAGTCCTGCAAGTATTCTGGGGGGTAAATGCTCTATGGGGTGGCTGGTGGCCTGGGACTAGAAAGGAACGGACTTGACATCAGCATCATTCCTTCTCAGGTCCCAGCTAAATCTGGAGTTGGCCAGCAGAGCCCCTGGCTGCTGACTCTCTGCTCTTCAATTCCTTCCACCTCCCTTTTCTATTTCCGTCTCCTGTGTCCTGGTTTATGGAGCAGGGTGGCTGTCACATTGCTTCACTTTACTGAGAGATTTCTTTATAATTTGCATGCATGTGTATTTGCATAACGGCATGCCGTGGAGTTCAAAGCTGTTTTCTCACTTTCAAAGTAGTCCTTGAGTGTAAGTTGTCCCAAGTCTGATGTGCACCAGGCTTGTATTTTTGTTCTTGATTGAGTACTGCTGCACTATATTCTTTTTAAAACTCTAGCTATTCTGGGAGAGGTGTATAATTTAATATGCTCAATAGATTTCTTGTCAGGCATTCATGTACGACTTCCTTCATCTTGCACTCAGATGTTTGATTTTCCACAGTAATTGGATTTGCCGCATTTGTGTTTACTTTTATGACCTATGGTAAATGCTGCTTTTTTAGCCAAGGACTATTAAAATGTTTGCCGAAGCCGACAGGAACCTACCATTGTAGGGTTTCTGAAACTTAGAATGTTCGTTTTCAGGCAATTCAGTATCCTTTTTACACTGGGTAAATGTACAAATTAATATGGCCTGAACACTACATTAAGCAAAATCTCTTCTGTACAGTAGCAGTGGGCACACAGTGTAACATTATTAACCTGCTCTACAGTTAGATGCTCAGCAATTCAGCAAATTTGCAGTGGGCTGGCCCCAAGTATCCAAGCAGAGACCAGGAAGAATAACTTTGCCTGCATGAATTGCTCTAAAGGCCATTCACAGGCAGAACTGGCCTCCCCATTGAAGCAAAATGAGAAAACTGAAGATACAGGGCAGGGGAGACCTTCAAAACTTTCCACAGGGACAGAGCCAAAGTCCCAAGGAACTGACAGCCACGAAGCTGCTCTAGGACTGCAGAAAACAAAAGCTTTGAAGATGAGAATGGTATGACATCTGAAGCCTAGTCATATCATTTCTGCCTGTAAAACCAAAATCAAGATAAACAATCTCCTTTGCAAGCACTGAGACATGCTAAGGACAATGGAACTATTGGGATGGGGGGACTGCCATCCCATAACTAAGCCAGGAGGCTCTTCGCTTCTGCCAGCTTTATTAGTACATTACCAAGTTCTTTATGTCAGAACCAGTTTCCTTTCCTATTGAATAGACGTGGGAGAGTTAGAGCTGCAGGTAAAGAGAAAAGCCAGGAGCAATGATGGGTTAAAAGACAAGGCTTCAGGAAATCACACACCGGGCACACTTTTAAATTGGTCTCTGATGCTCGCACTGGTGATCCTCAAGTTTCTGCTACAAGTCCCATCACATTTGTTTTCTTTCTTCTTCTCAACAATATGTGCATGTTGTATCCTGGGTTGTCATTTGTGCTGAGTACTCACAGTAGTTGCTTTCAACCTTTTCCTTTTGTATTTAAAAAGCCCAGCTGGGAGTTCTAAGCAGCTGAGCTCAAAAAGAGGCTTTTAAAATCAAGAAGTGAAAGTGCAAACAGCTGCAGGGAGCGCTACTGAAACCTTCAGAAGGTGGAAAGGAGCATAAATGCTCCAGTACAGCCTGCTGCTTCACTGCTTGTTTGTGCAGATTCAAACCTGCCAGCAGGTACGTGTGGCAGCCCTCATCGGCTTGTTCTGAGCAGGACTGACCACAGGGTTTTCCTTAATGCCTTTGCAGGGACAAGGTGGTGGTCAGAACTTGGCCCCCACTATTTATCAAACTTTGTGGTCTGCAGGGTGTCTCAGCACAGGATCCTCAAGTTTTATAAATGTCAAGAGAGAAATGAAGGAAAGCAAGTGTCCAGCAGTAGGTAAGGGACCGTGTATGGTGGGGAAATGGCCACCAACAGCCAACGCTCCTCCTGACAGAGAGAAACAGGCTGCACCCAGTCCTGCCAGGAAACAAACTTGGGTCAACAGGAAGCAAGTGACATGTTTGTGTTATTCGGAAAGGAAAACAGAGAAAGCAATTACTGGAGCTATTCTTACATCATAGGGTGTGGGTAAAGGAAGCATATAAGTAATAGCATGGGCAACAGATTCCAGTCTCCCAGGTTCCAGTACTGTGTAATGATTTGCTTTTATCATCCCAGTAAGTTTTCGAATTATATTAGACTGGTAGAGCAGCTCACTTGCTGTCCTGGACCTGATGCCCCCTGAGTTGCAATGTATCACCCCCCACCAAAAGAAAGCCCCCGGGTGTGTCCACCAGCTGCTGCTCATGCAGGTCCCACACAAGGAGGCTCTTAAAGACTGGACATGGACAAAGTGGGAGAGCAGGGATCCATAACCTCTCTTTGGTCCACTAAACTCTGACCTGTCCATCCCTCGGGCTATATTTAACCTCCTGAGATGCCACAGAAATGCTTTTTCTTCAGGCTATTTCACTCCTGTGGGCTTCCTTTATCCTTTTTTTCCGGTGTAGAAGATACCTCCTGAGGTAAGATCCTGGAGGTCCTCCTCATGTTCATTTCTGGGTTGCCTCTTCACCCTGTGCTTTTTGGTTCATACAAGGCAACAATCCTCAAAAGATAACTCCAGTTCCCCTACAGTGTATTACTCTGTGACATCTGATAGAACTACAGTATGTCACCACTGAGGTAGAGGAATATGACTTATCTACATTTTCCATTAAGTTCATTAATCCAATGTATTTAAACCAAGGCTCTACAAATTATTGACTGTGAGACAAGGCGAGCTCAAAGCATTGAAAATGTGCTACAGAAAGCACAATATTTTGAACTATACCATAAATGAAAACTAAGATGGATCACAGTTCTATGGAGTACCTCTTCTTTTTCCCCTCTTAAAATATGCATATGCTACAGTAAAGTTTTCACAAGAATGAACTGTTGAAAAAAAGACTTTCTGAAGATGTCAGAATTAGGTCATCTCAACACTGTTGGGATGTTTATTGAATTCATATTTTTCCACCTCATCAAATGACACAATAGAAGAAATTCTTAGGAATAGTAACAATTCAGAGGTCAGGACAAAAGGCAAAAAAAGAGGGACAATTTTGACAAGTGGTAAAATCCTTTGAATCCAGGAGAACTGAACTATGAAGCAATTTTAAGCACAGAAGCATCCAGTTAGGACAAAAGTGGGTCAGGTGTTTAATGGAAAAGCACAGACTAAAGCAAAAAGTTTTTTTCCACTTCACAGTACAGCAAACTTTTAAATAACAAGCCCAAAGCTAGAAGGTTTTGGGATATAAAAATAAAATTGACATTCTGTCAATATGAACTTGGTATTAGTAAGTAGAATCCTGTGAGTGCCCCAGAGAGATGATGACCACCACAGTGGACTCTGTGGGAATGGTGGGGCCACACAGAAGCTCACCTAACCTTTCAGAAAGATCTGAGGTGATGAAGCTGCAAATAGAGACAGGCTTTCCTATCAGCTCTCCGTATCTTGTATCTAATTTCCACCTACTTTGTCCTGCAGTAGGATTTTTCAGTGATACATATGTTCCCTTGTGAATGGAGGTACAATGCTGGCATGGAGCCACGCACCACTACCAACATGGCAACAGCAGCCGCACCAACACAACAGCTCACAGTCACACTCAGAGCTCACTCTTTCTTCTCCTGATACAATTTCCCCTGGGGACACACATATACCAGCAGTTCCTGCCTAAGAAAAGACGACATAATTTTTTGGAGACTGTTCAGGATGATAAAACCTATGCTGTTCCAGTTGTGAGCTTCAAGTTTCCCCAGCTCCTCTTGAGCTTTAAAATGTTCCTCTAGAGCCTCCCAGGGCAACGTCTCCAAGGATGCCCATTCTTATGCTCAGTGGCATCATGTATCACCATGTATTTGTAAATACAAATGTTTTAATCTCATTAGGATGAGAGTATGGATCACTGGAGAGCCTCAGTGTGTGCAGCACTGAGCCTGGCTGTACCCACTGTGTTACCTGCAGCTCTACAGCACAAATCCACTCTTTACCCCCTCAAGGACCTTCTTGCTCTCTGAGGCAGAAATAGTTTCTACGACTGGGGCATGAAGCGAGGCTTTTTTATTATTACTATTATTTTTACATCCTTTGTTGGGTGTTTAGGTAAAGAAGCTGCCTGGTATGGTCTTGAAGGGACAATGCACCAACTGTTCTTCATCACAAGGCACTAATGTAGTAGCCAAAGAGGCTGCACGTGCTCTTGACTTTTCCGACGAAGTGAAGCAGTGCTTCAGCATGGCCCAGGGAATCTGTTACATGCTGAAACTTAGGTGAATCTTTTTGTAGTCTAAATTTTAGTGATATGGGAAATAATATAATTATTAATGTCAATGTATCAACATCTGAGAAGCCTTCTCTCAACGAAAACACCAAAGGACTTAAGTGAAAAAGATTAATGAAATCCTTCTTTTCTTTACAAGAGTTCTAGTCCAAATCATGATACAAGTGAATGCACAAGTGTACATAAACCTCCATAAAACATGGCATTTCACTAGCCCAGAGCAAAGCGACTCCTCATCCCCACCTGACAAAGGTGAAAAAATTGTTCAGCTTTCATTAAAAAACAAACAAACATGGGCTCCACTGGGTATCCCAGTGATTCACACACTTGCAGTCCACCTGCAACTAAATCTACTTCCAGCTAAGCCAAAATAAATTATTCAAACCATTTCATTATCTCGGGAGATAAGAATATAGAGTGGTCATACCTGTATTAAATGGGATTTTAAAGGATATAGAAACTCTTTAAAATGTTATTTTAAGGGCCAATAAGTTAATCTTCCATAGTGCAAAAGCTGCCCCTGCCTCTGAGCAAATAGCTATGCGTATAAAATTCAACTGAATAACTGGACTTCATATGCAGCCTCCTTTCACGTGTACACAGATCATTTTCCTGACACAAGTGTTGATCAAACAACACTTGAAATGAGGGCAGCCATCCTTAAATCAAAGTGAAGAAAAAGCTGTGTGCACCCTATGCCTGGAAGCAGTGCAAATATGCTCACAAAAATCAGGGCCATAATAGAGCATTTCCAGTTTCAGGAGAAAACCTATGGGAAGGTCAGAGTGAGAATTCTGCATTATTCTCACAATTTTGGGTGGCTGTTTATTTCCCTGCTTTTACACAAGATGCTGGCTGGGCTGACTTCGGCCCCCATTTCTCTAAGAGACGAGGAAAGATGATGACGCAGAGCACCACCAGCATATGGGCTGTTCTGTACCTCCCCACTGGACTGAAACCCTCAGCATGGAGTAAGGAGGTATGAAAAATGAAGGAAAAGTCCTTGGAATTCTGTTTAAAAAGGAGTGTGGATGAACAGGACACAAAGGATACTGTGCCAGAGGGTCTCCAGGCTCCATCTCACAGCCCAGTGCTGACAAGTGCTTGAGCTAAAGCAGGCAGGCTGCTGATCTGCACAAGGAGAAGCCTGGATGTTTAACGAGAGGCAGTCATATCAGCCCAGTGCATTCATTAACCTGGGTCTTTAATTGACATCCTCTGCAGGTGGATGCTGTATTTCTGAGACACTCAGCTCTTTCGAAATTCCCTCAGCGGAGGAGACTCTTGTAAGGAACTAAACAAAACCCTTCCAACTAAAGGATCCAAAGGAAGAAATGACAGTGCTGGTGTCTGGTGCCCTTGGACCTTCCCCAGAAGACCTCGGTCCAGCTGCACCCTGTGCCCACTGTGGGTCTCGGCCACTCACTCCAATTGATGATAGCCCAAGGAACATGACCACAGTGTGAGACTCACTGTGCAAACAGGTTTCCAAGATAAGGTACAATGCTTTAGCCTTGCATTTCAGGGGGAAAGAAGGAAAAAACACTCAGTACCGGTTAAAACGCCTGCTTGCCATTTCTGCTGCCAAGATCCATTTGGGTTTGTCTCGCTCCCACATTTGGCCTTCAGCTACGACTTACCCTTTGGGCTCCTCATGAGAGAGGAGCTAATGTGCTCCTACACGAGGCAGGTCAGCCCCACTTCCATCTTTTCCCCTTCCACACTCTGAGCTGCCTGACAAGAAGACATCAGACACATCTAGATGATCTGTAAGAAACAGACCTTGTCTCTCCCAAAAAGTCAATCTCCTATTAGAATTATCAGATCCTCTCACCCTCCTTGCTGATGTCCTCTATCTAGGATGTTTGGTAAACTGAAATAGCAGCTGATATAAACATAGACTGTCTGCCAGAATAAAAATAACCTTTTTGCTTGATATAGAGGAAGGCCAGGAATGACAGCAGTGTGCCAATAAGGGACATCAGTTCTACTCAGCCACTATGATAACAAGACAACACTGAAAAATGCATTTAGAAACAGAATTTTTATAATGTTTTTAGAAGTTCTCTTATCTTATGTAGTAGTAGGAGTCAGGGAAAGACTATTTTTGCCTGTCCTGCTCTTCTGCAGTGCATGCTCCTCCTCACCTGAGAGAAGAGGTACATTCTTCTGCCCTAACCTGCTTTGCTGCCTTCATCTTGACATCTTATTAGGAATTATACACTAAGATTCTTGTTTTGTTACTTTCTACATCTGAAGAAAGTGTGTATGCCTGAGGAGCACACTGAATATGAGATAGGTGCAGCTGTGTGTTTACCTGGAAAGCATCAAGCACTTTCAGGGGAAAGATTTTTCAAGTGCAGGTGATAAGCAGAGATGTAAAAAGCCCAGAGCAAAGCGACTCCTCATCCCCACCTGACAAAGGTGAAAAAATTGTTCAGCTTTCATTAAAAAACAAACAAACATGGGCTCCACTGGGTATCCCAGTGATTCACACACTTGCAGTCCACCTGCAACTAAATCTACTTCCAGCTAAGCCAAAATAAATTATTCAAACCATTTCATTATCTCGGGAGATAAGAATATAGAGTGGTCATACCTGTATTAAATGGGATTTTAAAGGATATAGAAACTCTTTAAAATGTTATTTTAAGGGCCAATAAGTTAATCTTCCATAGTGCAAAAGCTGCCCCTGCCTCTGAGCAAATAGCTATGCGTATAAAATTCAACTGAATAACTGGACTTCATATGCAGCCTCCTTTCACGTGTACACAGATCATTTTCCTGACACAAGTGTTGATCAAACAACACTTGAAATGAGGGCAGCCATCCTTAAATCAAAGTGAAGAAAAAGCTGTGTGCACCCTATGCCTGGAAGCAGTGCAAATATGCTCACAAAAATCAGGGCCATAATAGAGCATTTCCAGTTTCAGGAGAAAACCTATGGGAAGGTCAGAGTGAGAATTCTGCATTATTCTCACAATTTTGGGTGGCTGTTTATTTCCCTGCTTTTACACAAGATGCTGGCTGGGCTGACTTCGGCCCCCATTTCTCTAAGAGACGAGGAAAGATGATGACGCAGAGCACCACCAGCATATGGGCTGTTCTGTACCTCCCCACTGGACTGAAACCCTCAGCATGGAGTAAGGAGGTATGAAAAATGAAGGAAAAGTCCTTGGAATTCTGTTTAAAAAGGAGTGTGGATGAACAGGACACAAAGGATACTGTGCCAGAGGGTCTCCAGGCTCCATCTCACAGCCCAGTGCTGACAAGTGCTTGAGCTAAAGCAGGCAGGCTGCTGATCTGCACAAGGAGAAGCCTGGATGTTTAACGAGAGGCAGTCATATCAGCCCAGTGCATTCATTAACCTGGGTCTTTAATTGACATCCTCTGCAGGTGGATGCTGTATTTCTGAGACACTCAGCTCTTTCGAAATTCCCTCAGCGGAGGAGACTCTTGTAAGGAACTAAACAAAACCCTTCCAACTAAAGGATCCAAAGGAAGAAATGACAGTGCTGGTGTCTGGTGCCCTTGGACCTTCCCCAGAAGACCTCGGTCCAGCTGCACCCTGTGCCCACTGTGGGTCTCGGCCACTCACTCCAATTGATGATAGCCCAAGGAACATGACCACAGTGTGAGACTCACTGTGCAAACAGGTTTCCAAGATAAGGTACAATGCTTTAGCCTTGCATTTCAGGGGGAAAGAAGGAAAAAACACTCAGTACCGGTTAAAACGCCTGCTTGCCATTTCTGCTGCCAAGATCCATTTGGGTTTGTCTCGCTCCCACATTTGGCCTTCAGCTACGACTTACCCTTTGGGCTCCTCATGAGAGAGGAGCTAATGTGCTCCTACACGAGGCAGGTCAGCCCCACTTCCATCTTTTCCCCTTCCACACTCTGAGCTGCCTGACAAGAAGACATCAGACACATCTAGATGATCTGTAAGAAACAGACCTTGTCTCTCCCAAAAAGTCAATCTCCTATTAGAATTATCAGATCCTCTCACCCTCCTTGCTGATGTCCTCTATCTAGGATGTTTGGTAAACTGAAATAGCAGCTGATATAAACATAGACTGTCTGCCAGAATAAAAATAACCTTTTTGCTTGATATAGAGGAAGGCCAGGAATGACAGCAGTGTGCCAATAAGGGACATCAGTTCTACTCAGC
The DNA here is from genome assembly GCF_001431845.1 of Calidris pugnax. Taxonomy (NCBI): domain Eukaryota; kingdom Metazoa; phylum Chordata; class Aves; order Charadriiformes; family Scolopacidae; genus Calidris; species Calidris pugnax. The sequence goes on from NW_015090893.1 coordinate 1,142,849, forward strand.
CACTATGATAACAAGACAACACTGAAAAATGCATTTAGAAACAGAATTTTTATAATGTTTTTAGAAGTTCTCTTATCTTATGTAGTAGTAGGAGTCAGGGAAAGACTATTTTTGCCTGTCCTGCTCTTCTGCAGTGCATGCTCCTCCTCACCTGAGAGAAGAGGTACATTCTTCTGCCCTAACCTGCTTTGCTGCCTTCATCTTGACATCTTATTAGGAATTATACACTAAGATTCTTGTTTTGTTACTTTCTACATCTGAAGAAAGTGTGTATGCCTGAGGAGCACACTGAATATGAGATAGGTGCAGCTGTGTGTTTACCTGGAAAGCATCAAGCACTTTCAGGGGAAAGATTTTTCAAGTGCAGGTGATAAGCAGAGATGTAAAACATCCAGCTGATATTACATACCAAGAGCAATTAAAGATTAGCAGAAAAAAGTTAGGATCCTGGTTCTGCATTACGCCCACCAAGTCTTCTGTGATGATCTCTCACCCAACTTCTAAGGAGAGAATTAGATGATCACTACGATGAGTCTGTCATTGCTGGCAGAGCAAAGAGAGTTTATGTGCACAGCAGTACATAACAGAACACACTGTTAGCAGATTCTTAGCGTTTAAAGTCTACTGATTTAGTACCTTTCCCTTTAAAAGTTCCAAGTATTTTATGGTCAAGGTTAAGCTTGGAGGAAAGCAAATCTGGTCATTACTTTTAACTCCATTTTACATATGAATAAATTAAGTATGGAGAGAAAAAGTAATTCCATCTGTCAAAGCATCATCTTGGAGAAGTGCAAGGAAAACTTCTAACACTCCTGCCGTGGTTAGGGTGTAGAAAACTGTGACAGACGGTAGGCAACAAGCTTCTTTCTGTTCAGAAGGTCCCTGTTCTTTGGTTATTTGGTGCTCACAAACAGTGGCACAGTCCCGTTAGCTTACAGGAGCGCACACAAGCGAGCTCCTCTGTAGGTATAAATGCTTTCTTAAGATTTCCTCAGCCACACAGAAAGCCAAGAACGTGCAACGGGTCAAAATCCCAACGCTGGAACAGAAAACTGAGTCCTTCTACAAACACCTCAAACTGAGTCCACAGCTGAAGTATATACCCCCAAGATACGTTCGTTAGTGACACCAAATAACCCCACTGAAACTGCCCATTTTTAGATGAAATGCGGTAGATTGGTGCAGACCAAAGCAGGTGCTGACCAAGAGCTGGATGCTCTCTTGAAGGTATGTTGTGTGGCACACCATGGGCTATGGAGTGAGTGTGCACCAAGCGTGTACCAACACGGATGAGAAGAGAGTCAGCAAACAACCCTGCTGTAACTGCCAGGGTAACACAAGGAAAATATTACAGCTCCAGTAAGGATCTCCTTTCAGGCAGTGAGAACACGACAGCCGGCCAGCTCCGTTGCCTCGTGCAAGTACAGTGTGTATCTCTCCATTCACAAAGGCAAACACACACACAGGGTTATCTTGTTTGTTATTCTGCAAGATGCTGTTTCGGCTCAGTCTGTCCACAGCCTGTACACTCAAGGACAGCCTCCTGAGCTCCTTCAGGGGCAGCTGCATGAGCAGTCACAGATGGGCAGGATATGGGATTAGCAAAGCGAGAAGCCTCAGTGTGGACACCACAAAATACCAAATTGGGCCTTTCAGTCTATTCTGTGACACCAGAAATAGCAGTGCTCTTGCCTTTTGTTGCATAAAAGTGCCTGTGCAGCCTGAGGTGTCCCCGCTCACGTTCACACACTCCATGCAGTTGGCCACACACAGCCACACGTACTGCAGCAGTGTCAGTCCTACCACTGCCTGGAGAGCACTGCCGTGGCCGTTGTGCAAAACCCTTGTCCAACACCCAAAACAGCCAGGACGGGGCAAAGGAATCCATGGCAAGTGAGCCAGGGCCTAGTCGTAAAAAGCCACCTTCTTAAAGAAAATAAAGGAGCTAAGAGATTTGAGGAACAGATGGCTAGAAGTTCAAGATTACATGCTATTGGCTCCCCACAAGGTGGGAATTAATATACAGGTGTTCAAAGCAAACCACAAATACAAAGTACACGTGGGGATTTGAACTTCAGTGGACAAGAGAATCATCTCACCACTCTGCCATTCTCCAGAGAGCCTCAGCATCCCTTCCTTTCTCCATCACATCGGTACACTGTGCATTACAGACACCATGTAGTTGCTCCTACGCAATGTTCACAAGAATACTGTTTCTGTAGCAGTTGTCACTATACAGGAAACAACTAGCCACACTGCCTTTCACAGAGTAACTGCATACACTTAACACGGGATTATACCCTTCAGGGAGCAGTTTCCATGATACTCATACCCCAATGGTCTGAGCCCTCTGCGCTCGTGACATGAGTGCTGCTGGCCCAGGGGGACTGTACCTGGCTCAGAGGTGGCTGCTGCTGCCTGTGCACCATCGCACACCCTCAAGGCCGAGCTCAAGCCCTGCCCCATGTGAAGCAGTTGTAAGTTGAAGAGTGGGGGGTTATTGGAAGTGGGCAACACGGGTTTACCAAGGGTAAATCATGTATGACCAATCTGATAGCCTTCTATGATGCCATAACCGGTTGGTTGGATGAGGGGAGGGCAGCAGATGTCATCTACCTTGACTTCAGCAAGGCTTTTGACACTGTCTCCCATAACATCCTCATTGGGAAACTGAGGCAGTATGGGCTGGATGAGGGGACAGTGAGGTGGATTGAGAACTGGCTGTGTGACAGGACCCAAAGGGTAATTATTAATGGAGCAGGTTCAAGTTGGAAGCCTGTAACCAGTGGAGTCCCCCAGGGGTCAATACTTGGACCCGTGCTGTTTAATATATTCATCAGTGACCTGGACGAGGGGACAGAGTGTATCCTCAGCAAGTTTGCTGATGATACCAAACTGGGAGGAGTGGCTGACACCCCGGAGGGCTGTGCTGCCATCCAGCGAGACTTGGACAGGCTGGAGGGCTGGGCAAAGAAGAACCTCATGAGGTTCAACAGGGAAAAGTGTAGGGTCCTGCACCTGGGGAAGAAGAATGTCAGGCACCAATACAGGTTAGGGGTGGACCCGCTAGAGGCAACTACTGAAGAGAAAGATCTAGGGGTCCTGGTGGACAGTAAAATGGCAATGAGTAAACAGTGTGCTCTTGCGGCCAGGAAGGCCAATGGTATCTTGGGTTGTATAGGGAAGAGTGTAGCCAGCAGGTCAAGGGAAGTCATTCTCCCCCTCTACTCTGCACTGGTGAGGCCACAACTGGAGTACTGTGTCCAGTTCTGGGCTCCCCAGTTCAAGAGGGACAGGGAACTACTAGAAAGAGTCCAGCGTAGGGCTACAAAGATGATTCAGGGATTGGAGCATCTCCCTTATGAGGAGAGACTGAGAGAGCTGGGACTCTTTAGTCTGGAGAAGAGAAGGCTGAGGGGAGACCTTATCAACGCCTACAAGTATCTCAAGGGAGGGTTGAAGGAGGAGGGAGCCAGACTCTTTTCAGTGGTTCCCACCGAGAGGACGAGGGGCAACGGGCACAAGTTGGAACATAAGAGGTTCCACTCAAATATGAGGAGAAACTTCTTCACGGTGAGGGTGACGGAACCCTGGAACAGGCTGCCCAGGGAGGTTGTGGAGTCCCCTTCTTTGGAGATTTTCAAAACCCGCCTGGATGCAGTCCTGAGTAACATGCTCTAGCTCTAGGCAATCCTGCTTCAGCAGGGGAGTTGGACTAGATGATCTCTATGGTCCCTTCCAACTCTAGAAATTCAGTGAAATTCAGTGAAATTCAGTGAAATCAGCGTACAGGGATGGCTGTCAGCAGGGACAAACTCCCTGCAAAGGGCTAAGACTTTATCTGTTAAATAATTATTACAAATAATGACTGCAGTGGTGGTAGGGCTGAGACAGTGCGCTAGAAATGCAAGGTACAAGTCAAGTTCTGGGAGAGTACCTGGTGATATTTTAGACCTGTCAATTCATGGACCATGCTAATTAATTCTTGGAGCAGATTGCTCACGCTTGGTCCGGACTGGCCCACAATGAGCTGCTTCCATCTTTAACATTTATTCAGCAGCTGGGAGATAATATAAATCAGTCACACCATCAGACCACTGTACTGTCCAGTAGCAGAAGAGATGGGCATGATGCGAAATCAAAAAGAAAAGAGCAAGTTTGGCTTTGAACAGCCAAGAGTGATATTTCAGTTGGGTACTCCCTGCTAAGTCACAGGACTCTTCGAACAGAAACCGTGTCTCCTCATCACTACGAGACAGCAAGTCTCTTATCTCAGGGAAGCTGGGAGATGCTGCCTGGTCTGTTGGGGCAAACTTCACTCCTTCCCCTTACCCCATAACAAGTTCTGGCACCTCACAAACCAGAGGCTGAAGCTGAAAGACAGTAGTTTTCCCCAGGAACATTTAGTGTTGAGCAGCTGCTACAAAAACTGTTCTCCGCTATATTTTAATGCAAATGCAGCAGATGGGAAATGGCATGGGTTTGATGAACTTTTGTATATTGTTTCAAAACCAGTTTTGGATACAAACAGAAACTCAGTTAGGAAAAATCCGAAGTCCTCCCCTTCACTCAGATGAGCTGGGCTAATGCTTTTGCAAAGCAGTTTTGAGTTCTCAGCCTGATGTTTAGACAGAGGTGCTTTCTCAGTCGTACAAAGTCTTCTCAGCTGGTCTCCTGTCCAGATGCCCACAAAGGTTAGAGTCAGAGCAAAAGCCCAGCCAGAACCAAGAGCTCCAAGCACTGGCATCGCTTTTTAGTGCCAGTGACCTTCACAAGAGCATATTCATTCCTGGCTGGAAGACGTTTCTGCCCGTGGTATTTCTGCTCCCTCTTCCTCCATTTAAAATGCATAGATTTTAGATTTCATCCTTGTAAAAGTCACTTTGAAAGTCCGTATATAGACAGTGCTGACGAGTTTAAATAACAATTACAGTGGTTTCAACAAGTAGACAGCATGTTAGCAGTGTACTTGTGTAAGCTGTTCAGTATAAACAGGGTCCACAACTGTTTTAGGAAGCGGGAACTGCAGCCATGACTTATCTAGGCCAAAGGCACCTTCCAGCTACTTCAGCTGTTGTTTGCTGGCACTCCATATGCTGTGTTTCAGATTTAGTATGCACCCTTCTACTGCTGTGCGTACCCAATACCTACTTTGTATTTCCATAACGAAGTGTAGCCACAGAAAGTGTGTAGCCACACTTGGGGAATTTATACTATACTGGCAATGAGGATTCCTACATAGCAGCATACACTGTAAGCCCTACAGGGTCAAGCAGGGCTACTAACTTTAATAAAAGTTATAGCAGTTAAGACTTTTTTTGCCACTAGAATATTAAGAACTACTTTATTTGGATAAAATCCAGCATGTAAGCATTAAGAACAGACCTACTGCAACAGTTAATAGTCTCTGCTGAAAAATAGTGAGTGACAACCTCATTCAAGCCATCTGACCATTAAAGCAAAGCAAGCAGCAGATTTCACAAGGACAAGAGCTTCACTAGAGTATGTGTACGGGGTATGTTCTTGCACAAGGGTGGACATGGCAGAAGCAACCCCGATGAAGCCATAATTGCATACGTTTTCAAACTACCGAGCCTGAATATGTCAACTTTACCTGAAGTTCTAACATCTCAATGTAAAATCTACCTTATGCCTTTCTCAGTAAAATCCACAAAGAATTCCAAATCCCCTGCTCAGTATTTTAATTTAAACTTCATCAGAAAACGACTAGAGTTGCTCTGAATTATTCAAATACTCCAAACTTCCTCTCCCCTTAGGGGTTAGCGGTACCAAATGTGCAATTCCCCCCCATTACATGAGTATAGCTCACAAGTATGTGAGGAGACGGGGCAGTGGGAAGATGCAGCTACCCAAGAAATGCTCTTTCCTAAAGCTTCCTTCTTTGGTGCTCCTTTTCTTTGAAAAAAAATAAATAAAAATTTAACCAAGTTGCTAAATAGCATCTGCCCTTTGAATGCGTTCAGGCAGACAACAAAAGGATTCCAAAAAGCCAGATGCTCAGACAGACCAATTCATAACAGACTTTGCTAGAGCTGGAGACAAGACGGGAGACAAGAAATTAACTGTACATCAGGTACCATATAACACTTTTTGTGATAGGAGCACAAAGACTTCTGAAGGCTCCCAAAAGCTAGAATAAATGCATTTTTCTGTTGGGACTGTCTTGCTTGCACTATTTGGTCATTTCAATAGGCTTTGCAAAGCTTGAGCTGGTATGTAAAGCAATTGTTAAACTATCTGTATTGCTGCCCTATCTTCAGAACGCTGTGCAACAATTATAAGCGGGTACCTTTTAATTAATACAACATAAAAAAGGTTAGGAATAATAAAGCAGCAGGAAGTAGGAGAAACAGGTACATGCATGAAAACTAAAATACAGCAAACAACCAGCGAACCAAAAGTTTTATAACTTTTTTCTCCAGTAAAGTACTTGCTGCAAGTCTCCAAGGTTCTTTGAACCTTGTACTAAATGTTGTCCTGTAATTAATATGAGGCCAGAAACCTCGCCTTTTCCAGGTTGTCATGAGCTCTGAAGCAGAAAGGAATAATTCTTCAGTATCTGTGGGTAGCTGAAGGTTATTTTAATACCTGCATACTTGTAGCTTACCGTGAAAAATGACCCTCAAGTTTCTATAAAAAGCAGCTGTTCGATGTATATCATATTCAGGAACATTTAGGAACACTGTAAATCTACTCTTCCTATTAAACAGTGAGGCTATCTGCACAGACATGGTTTGATTTATAGAGCTCACTGTCTAAAATTTATCCCTTCTGCCTCTATTTAATATTTCCATGTTTCTACATGAATTACCTTGTTTATAAAAACAGAGAGGTAACAAGAATTAAAGTATTTTTAGCAGTCAGCTCCCTCAAACTATCCAACTATCCCCAAACAAAGCATATTTACATTTCAATCGGCAGTGTTTTCCTAAAACATACATGAGACTAGAGAGATTTGTTAAAGATAAATATTCTGAAAGAAGGCTAAACTGATCACAACAGAAACATTCATCCAAATAAGCTCAGTAAGGTTTTGGGATTTTCTGTTAATAATAGCCAATAGCTAAAAAACAAGCCATGACGTTTCCAGCAATTAGAAGAAATTGAGAAGTTACAATTATAAACTTACTAAAATGTAAACCCTTCTTTCATTCAGAGCTTCAGAATTCAAGCTGCAGTTCACTAAAGCATACAATTCTGTATTGAAGTTCTTGAAACAATCTTAAACATAGACAAAGAATGGTTTAAGATTACGTTACATTTATTTTCAGAGCTGCAATGAGAGCTACGATACTATATTAACATTTAAGCACATTTCATTTGTCTAGAGAAAGCAGTTAAAGTTATTTCAGCTGCCGTTCAGCTCCTCTGATACTCAGACACTGCACATGCAGATTAAAGTATAATGCTCTGCAGCAAATGGCTTTCAGAATAAAATATTTTCTATTTCTTAAGATCCTACCTTCAAAATTGCCTTCTAGGAGACCCAGATGCTCAAGTGCCTTCACAAATCCAACAATTATCACCAGTACAACAATCATTTCAAGTCCCTCCAAGTTCATCTTGAAAAATTATTCATGTAAAAGCATCTTTTCTTAGGGAGCGTCCTGACTTCAGAGTTAGACTTTAATTAAAAAGCCCTCCTAGTCCAACACATGCCACACAACCAGATAAATACAATGCTAAAGAAGCCCAGCATATTCCCACCATAAAACATTTCCATTGACAGCAGGAGGAACACAGGAATGTAAGGAAGTCAAATCTTACCATGTCTGCATCACTTGCCTGCATGGATACAGATGTTTCAGTCTCTAAGGCAACAGAATATACAGTAACCACTTTGTTTAGCAGTTCCTCTCTGTCACAGACAAAATTCACCAAATCTGTCTGATATCTAGTAAAATCTGATGCTCCTTTTTCATGCTGAATTAGAGTTTTAGAGACATCCCCTAGTTTTAACAACACAGAGGAAAAAATCCAAGCACATTCTTTGCTTGATACTAAAGTGAACTTCAGAAAACTCAAAGCAAAATAATTTCATGTAGAAAATGACTTATTGCTGTATTTCCCTGTGGAATGAAATACAATTACTGAATGTTAGCTACATGTTCCAGTATCTTGTTTTCCCACACTGCACACACATTTTACATCAAATGCAGGAATCTAGTAAAATATTTGATATGGTAAGAAGAGACTTGTTAGAGGGAAATCAGTTTTAAAGTTTGAGGGATATGTGAGAAAGAAAAGCCTTTCCCTCTGGCTGTGTGGCCCTGGGGGCTCTGTGCAGATGGTGGAACTGCCCTTGCTGTAGGTCAGCTGCTGGTCCCATGGCTGCTTCCAGACAAGGAAAGGCAAGAAATGGCATCAAGGACACAGCATGCCCGTGGCCAGAATTCCAGCAACTTACTGCTCTGCCTCAGGAACCACTTTTCCAAGCACTCAGAAAAACTGAAATTGTTTCCAAGTCCTTGGACTTCACAGTTTGGAACAGATTCTCTGGAGGACTTCATTCTACCTGAGCACATTGACAGCAAGCACTTGTCTGTCCTTCCTGCTTACCTTCACTCAGCTCTCCATATTTGCAGCCAGACATGCAGAGAATTGACCAAAAAAAACCCAAAACCAAACCAACCAACACCACCCCCCCCCCCCCAAAAAAAAAAAAAAAAAAAACAACCTTTCAAAAGTCTGGCCACTTATTCTGGTAACTTTTGATATTTGGCCCACAATGGCTGCTACTTGTGTGACACCACACAAGTGTGTAGCACACTTGCTCTTTTAACTCATTTTGGGATAATATGACCTTGCAAGTAAGATATATACATATATGTGAGTCTAAACTTCATCTAAACTTCATATATATGAGTCTAAATGTACATTAATATTGTAATTATGATAATATTACATTAATAATACTAATCTGAAAGACTGAAATCTGACTTTCAGTTATTGTTGTTTAACCATTTCTGTACTTCTATTTTTAACTGATGTTTTATGTTAACATCTCCCAGGGTATTCTTGCCCAGTTGCATTAAGTACTTACATGATGTTAGGAGGAGTTGAGCACCAAGACTTTCCGTACACACACTCACTCACCCTCCTGGAACTACAAAGTGGACCCCGTAGGGCTGTACAGAGCAGAACCAGTCCCATGGGCTCTTTTGGAAACTGGTAAAAGGTTTTCTTATTGACTTCAACACTGCTTTGTTGTGTTGCAGGAGGTTGCTAAAGGCCAGAATGAAGCTGTTTCCCCATGATCATTCCAATATATTAATATTTTAGAGGTATTTCTTCATTATCAGTATAATTAACATCATTAGCATCTCCAGTTTTTCTTGGGTATCCCCATTCAAAAATAAATCTATACTTTTCACTACTGAACTTTATTTGAGGATCTCACAGCTCCCCACCAAATTTCTCAAGGGGAGGTTTAGAATTTGCTGAAGTATCAAATCCAATTATCAGGGAAATGAAGCCGTCTTTGGGACAGCCCAGACGTAAGGTATTATATTTACAACGATAAATAATGTTTTAGTACAGAAAGCAAAAGAAAGAACACCGCCTGATGGAAATGGACTGGGATAGAGGGTAAAAGGAAGAAAAGGATGTAAGCTGAATTTTGATCAAGTTTAAAACCTCTCCTCCTACTAAAAGTGACATGAGCTGGGTGATGCCAACAAGCATTCAATATTAATTTTATTCCAGTTTGGAAAGGGGATTTCTCACAGGCCATTGCTCTTCTAACACAGTTCTGGTTTGCTGCTGCTCTCACTTGAGCCACCAACACAACCAATTAACAAATACATCATTTATTTTTCTTGTCAAAAAAATCCATTTCGTAGAAAATAAAAGCATTCCACATCCAGAAATGGATCTTTTTTTAGAAAAGCTGCATTTCCATAGCAGCCCTGCTCCTTGATGCGTTGAGGCATCCCCCCTCCCTGCTTGGATTGAAGAGGCAAAGCCCAAGCTCTGCTTTAGCCCAGGCAGAGCAGAGAGCTGCCCCTGCCCAGAGCTCCAGGCAGGGAGGACCTTTCCCACCCCCAGAGAAGGGACTTCCACAGACCCTACCATCCTCTTCTGATGCTTTTGTTACTGCATTATTGGTTGCTCCACACCCTACTTCATGGAAGCTATTTGAAAGGTTTCCTCTTTTTTTCAGACAAAAAAGTAGTTCTTAACCTCAGAGTACTTCCCAGCTGTTTTCTGGCCAGCCCAAGCCACCGGTAATAGTGTCTTTGGGGAGAGAGAAAGAGAGAGAGAGAAAAAGGAACCTACTCAAATATACTCCAATCAAAACTTATTTAGCTTGGGCGAGCCGACAGAACAAAGCTGCAGGCTGTGCATTTCATACTAGTTACTTCCTCAGAGCAATATATCATATTTGTAACAAACTCACAATGTAATTTCAACTGTTTTTTTTTTTTTTTTTTGAGCCTTGGCAATTCACTGGGAAGGAAAATACTCCTGTCAAATGAGAAGCAAAGGAAAATGTTCTGGGAAGAAAACAGCCAGTCACTGCTAATTGTAGTATCTGATTATCCGTTCCCCTCTCTACGTGCAGTGGGACGGGGGGCATTGCTACCCTAATTCAAGGAGGAAGGCTGGGCCAGCAGCGTGCCAGGGGCAAGTTATCCAGTGGACTTCCAGGCCATCACAGCACACCAGAAGGACACAGAACAAGAGGAGAACAAACTGTTTGTCACTACAGTGTGCATGCAGAACCCAGCATTCCTGGGAGCTCATTATGTATGGACGCTAGCCCTAAGTAACAGCTTAATTAGCATCTGCTTCGCAGTTAGTTTTTCACAGCGTGAGATAAAAATTAAGATGCATGAAACAGGAGAGAAAGGGGATACAGACATGGGCAGAAAAAAATAAAAGCAAAACTACAGGCATCTTTTCTCTAGGTAGACTTTCTGGGAGATGCTCACTTACGGTGCTCTGATGTTGGGTAAGGTTTGAACTGGTGCGGAACTGGGCATCCAGATGGGTCTGGCAGAGAAGGTGTTGGGTGCAGGGCTGGGGACAGCACAGATGGATGGCTCACACCACTGTCCTCACCACGCTTCTGAGAAACATCACCTTTCCATTCCCATCAAACAAGGAGAGATCTCTAAGCTCACTCACACGTGTGTCAAACAGCAGGAACTGGGAGAGCCATCAGCACCAAGACACTACCTATTTGTTAGTGAAATTTTCCTGTACAGTTTTCCTTAAAGACACGTCTAAGATTTGACCCCCTGTGCCAGTTCACTCTGCCTAGGGCAGCAACAAACAGCACAGCCCCTCAGAATGCCCTGCTCTGACTAAACCCAGCTGTTCCTGATGGCCCCAGAATGACATCTACCAACAACTGAAAACAAGGTGGATCACTGCAGAGAGCCTCTCAGCACTTGTGGGCATCCACCTTGGATGGTGGGTCCCACCTTGGGACAGTGACAGGCAGAGCTGCAGACCTCTCCTCTGCTTCCTGGCCCTTCACCCAAGAAATAAAGAAGGGGACAGCACCAGCTGCAACATGAGACTGTTTTGCAAAGTCAGTGTATTACACAATTGCAGGGCTAATTCAGGACAGGGATTCCCAAGCTAGTCCATATGCTCCTGCTCCTCAGCTCCCACACTGCTCCTCTCCTCTAGACAGTAACCAGTCTCCCAGCTGAGTCTTGTTGCAGCAGACGCTGGCTGATCCATCATTTTATTAATAGTATGATTACCGTATAAATATTTCATTCCGTGGTGTGTGTAGGAGGCTTCATTATGCCTCAGTATCTTTGCCTGCGCATCTTCTTTAAATACAGCCCTGTTCAACTTATGGCAAATGTGTCAGTTCCAGCTCTTTCAATATTTCCTTTAATGCTCTCAGTATTTTCTCAAATGCTAATAATGTTAAATGCCAGGCCAATTTATTCAGTGAATAAAATACACATCCAATAATATAATTTCTTTTATAATGCAGTCATACAAAGAAATGCAGTGAGAATTTAATGCAAATGGGAATTAAGTCTTCAAAAAAGAGAGCTGTCATTTTCCTACTGTATGTGCTATATAATGAAATGATACAGTAACTATTGGTTAGGTGTCCAGGGCAGTATTTTCACATTTCAGTGTTTCACAGATAAACTTTGCCACACTCTTTGGTTTTCTTAAGAGTCCTAGTCATAGCCTTATTGTAGATAGTATCATCTTTTTTTTTTTTACAGTACTAACCATATTTTTAATATAGATAACTATCAACAGTGTTCAGTGATTTAATCCAGGAACAATCAGCAGTATGAACACCAAATTCCACTTTTAACACAGGCAACAGCCACACTTCTGTTCACTGCTCCATCCTGGAAAAGGCCGTGCAAAACACTTGCAAAATGTGTTTCAGTTTGCCCAGCCCCCAGGGGCTGCTAGCAGCTCATGCTGTAATTTTTTACTTTTACAGTTCTGATTTCAGAAGCAATGTGGGACTCTCTCAGTTTAAATAAATTATAAAATATTAAATTAAGGTATCTCGGGTAGAAATTTAATTTTCAGGTTAATGCTGAGGAGAAATTCCAGTTTGAGTCACTGAAAAAATGATGCTTTGATTGTGGTTCAGTGATAGCAGTGGTCTCCAAAGCGATGATGAGGCACACGTTTGCAGTGCTGGATTGAACCAACCCTGCCTCAACAACCAGTGTATGATACCCAAGTAAAGAAATGTTTTGCCTTTTTTACATTTTAGTCTCAATTTATGATTATCATACAAGAAATTTTTGAAGAAAAAGACCCCCACCTTAGCACAACATAAAGACCTGCCAAAAAATCAAGATCTATTTTAATCTTTACCTTAAATACATTAAGCTCTCACCTTCGTGGTCTTATTTTAGAAAATGAACAGCCCAGGGGTGAATTCCTGTTCTTGACTTGCAGCTGCAACGTGCGGCAGCTTGGTGACCACTGAAGCACTACCCTGCTGAGAGCTGCGGGGACACTGCCACCTTCTCATCCTAAGAACCACTCACAGCCCGGCCACGGTGTCTGACCCCCAGGTTTTGCCATTAATTTATCAAACTGCATGGCAGCATTAGTAGGCTGGTCGCCTTCACTTTCTGAATTTTAATTATAATGAGGAAAAAAATCCCTCAAGACAAAGCCATGTTCAAAAGGAAAAATGAAAACTCTATTTGAAGACAAAGTATCATCATACATATAAATTTCCAGCAACAAATGCCCTGTGATCTGAAGGAGCTGCTACCAACTGTGTAAAGACATGACTTCACGCTGGTCATGGGCCTTGTCAACCCATTTTTTACAGCCCTGGCTGCAGCGCTGGGTGACAGCTCAGCAAAGCTTCTGCCATTCTCATGTCTGCAGCCATTGGGGAGGTGGCAGCAAACAGCACCCTGCAGGCTCGGGCCACAGTCACCACAGGATCATTGAATAGTTTGGGTTGGAAGGGACCTTGAAAGGCCATCTAGTCCAACCTCCCCTGCAATGAGCAGGGACATCTTCAACTAGATCTGGTTGCTCAGAGTCCCATCCAACCTGACGATATGACAACTTCTCCTCCCTCCGGGCCCTTGGTGAGAGGTAACTACAGCTTAGCAATGCATGTGGTGGTAGGGCAGGAAGGAGTTCCTTCCTACCACCACCCTCCCTGCTGGGCACATCCTGGGGGCATGAGGAGCAGGACGTACACTCTGCTCTCCACTTACTTTCCAAGGTCTCCTCCATTCCTGGGAGGGATGTCTACACCAAGTAGAGGCTTTAATTCAAACTACATCATTCAAAGGGTTGATGAGAATCAAGGTCCTGTCTATGATTTCACCATTAAGAGTAGCAGAAGTATGGCCTGAAGCAAAGGTTCTGACTTGGGCTAAAAACTAAGTATAAATGCAATATCGTGGCACAGGCACGATTTCAAAGACACAGCTATCCCAGTGTATTATTACGGTTTTGCTTAGAAGTCTATACTTCCTTCAGATTCATATCTCTTCACATCATTTAGAAAGCTTTGGCACTTGAGAAACCCATTGAGAAGCCTCCTTTACACCGTACTTTATGGACTCATTTAGTATCTACAGTTGCTGTTGTCAAAGGATGGAATTGAGTTACCCACCACCATTACTAGTGAGCCGTGAAAGCACTCTACTATCACCCAGTCAACTATTGAATGCAATATTTGAAATATATATTCAAACTATATTTTCAACCCTAGCATTCCATTGATAGCTTGAAAACAGACCTAACTTCAACATTCTCAGTAGAGAAAACACTGCAAGAAACTAGAGAGAAAGCATTTCACAGCTATGTATAATGGCATTACACTCCCTTTCTAGTGGATAAAAGTGAAAGGGTTTATGGGTGGAAATAGTTCTTCACCGATGATATTATTTAAATCGTCCAAGTTCACACTTCAAACATCTACAGTGAATCTTAACGCAAAAGAAGCAACATCGAAGATTCAAAATTGCCTACAAGTAGATCTAGTTGTGTGATTCTTCGAAGCTGATAATTAGTTGTTCAAAGCACATTGGATTAAAGCTTATCCAATCTATGGCAGAAGTCCAAAGCCTGTTGGAAACTGTGGGATTGCTATCACAGGAGGTCCTGCCCTGTCCCAGGGGATCTGGGAAATGCAGGCTGCCCAGTGAGACTGGTACTCAGGACATACTGGTGCTGGGGAAAATGATGAGAGGATAAACCACTGAGTATCTGAGAACCTCTTGGTTCAGCACGTCTCACAATATATTGCTTTTGGCGTAATTTTAAACTGGTACCAAAACCAGGACTGAAAAAGCACCCTGAGATCCACCACATTTGTTTTGCTTCCAGATCTACTGCAGGTTCCTGGCGATTCAATTTCATCAGAGAATCCAAAATATCACTTCCTTTTTGAAGGAACCAAATCTTATACTTAACCACTGCTCTCTAAAATGGCAAGTTTAGCCAATATCATGGCGGATAACATATATTAAAAGCTTAGGAAAGGTTATCTATTAATGAAAGAAAACTCTGTATTTGTTTTGAAGCAGCTTTCTGAAGGACATAGCTCACGTCTGAAGGCAGCCTGTTATGTTAGCAGATATGTTCCTTTTATCCTAGCCCCAAATGGAACATTTAAGGGATGAAGATGCAACGTGCTGCTTGACGAGCAGGCTGTGCAGGAAGTTACTCGACTTGTCTCGTAGGGGATGAAGATGCAACGTGCTCCTTGACGAGCAGACTGTGCAGGAAGTTACTCGACTTGTCTCGTGTGTGGAAGCCCCCATTTATCTTATAACATTGCCTATTAGACCTGCTTAGTAAGAAAACCATTTCAAAGTTACTCCGTGGTGACTTTAGACTTTCTCCCATTCTCTTTTCAAACATTAGAGCTGTAAATCGAGCTATGCAGAAGATATTAAGGTATGACCTCTGCAGCTTGACAGGTCACACAAATTCACACCTGGGGCTCACACGGCACAGGGTAATTGCACCATCACGGCCTTGGGCAGCTTCCAACTCCTCAAAGCAAGGATCAGGCCGCAGCACCCTGCAGGCTCGGGCCACAGTCACCACAGGATCATTGAATAGTTTGGGTTGGAAGGGACCTTGAAAGGCCATCTAGTCCAACCTCCCCTGCAATGAGCAGGGACATCTTCAACTAGATCTGGTTGCTCAGAGTCCCATCCAACCTGACGATATGACAACTTCTCCTCCCTCCGGGCCCTTGGTGAGAGGTAACTACAGCTTAGCAATGCATGTGGTGGTAGGGCAGGAAGGAGTTCCTTCCTACCACCACCCTCCCTGCTGGGCACATCCTGGGGGCATGAGGAGCAGGACGTACACTCTGCTCTCCACTTACTTTCCAAGGTCTCCTCCATTCCTGGGAGGGATGTCTACACCAAGTAGAGGCTTTAATTCAAACTACATCATTCAAAGGGTTGATGAGAATCAAGGTCCTGTCTATGATTTCACCATTAAGAGTAGCAGAAGTATGGCCTGAAGCAAAGGTTCTGACTTGGGCTAAAAACTAAGTATAAATGCAATATCGTGGCACAGGCACGATTTCAAAGACACAGCTATCCCAGTGTATTATTACGGTTTTGCTTAGAAGTCTATACTTCCTTCAGATTCATATCTCTTCACATCATTTAGAAAGCTTTGGCACTTGAGAAACCCATTGAGAAGCCTCCTTTACACCGTACTTTATGGACTCATTTAGTATCTACAGTTGCTGTTGTCAAAGGATGGAATTGAGTTACCCACCACCATTACTAGTGAGCCGTGAAAGCACTCTACTATCACCCAGTCAACTATTGAATGCAATATTTGAAATATATATTCAAACTATATTTTCAACCCTAGCATTCCATTGATAGCTTGAAAACAGACCTAACTTCAACATTCTCAGTAGAGAAAACACTGCAAGAAACTAGAGAGAAAGCATTTCACAGCTATGTATAATGGCATTACACTCCCTTTCTAGTGGATAAAAGTGAAAGGGTTTATGGGTGGAAATAGTTCTTTCTTCACCGATGATATTATTTAAATCGTCCAAGTTCACACTTCAAACATCTACAGTGAATCTTAACGCAAAAGAAGCAACATCGAAGATTCAAAATTGCCTACAAGTAGATCTAGTTGTGTGATTCTTCGAAGCTGATAATTAGTTGTTCAAAGCACATTGGATTAAAGCTTATCCAATCTATGGCAGAAGTCCAAAGCCTGTTGGAAACTGTGGGATTGCTATCACAGGAGGTCCTGCCCTGTCCCAGGGGATCTGGGAAATGCAGGCTGCCCAGTGAGACTGGTACTCAGGACATACTGGTGCTGGGGAAAATGATGAGAGGATAAACCACTGAGTATCTGAGAACCTCTTGGTTCAGCACGTCTCACAATATATTGCTTTTGGCGTAATTTTAAACTGGTACCAAAACCAGGACTGAAAAAGCACCCTGAGATCCACCACATTTGTTTTGCTTCCAGATCTACTGCAGGTTCCTGGCGATTCAATTTCATCAGAGAATCCAAAATATCACTTCCTTTTTGAAGGAACCAAATCTTATACTTAACCACTGCTCTCTAAAATGGCAAGTTTAGCCAATATCATGGCGGATAACATATATTAAAAGCTTAGGAAAGGTTATCTATTAATGAAAGAAAACTCTGTTTTGAAGCAGCTTTCTGAAGGACATAGCTCACGTCTGAAGGCAGCCTGTTACGTTAGCAGATATGTTCCTTTTATCCTAGCCCCAAATGGAACATTTAAGGGATGAAGATGCAACGTGCTGCTTGACGAGCAGGCTGTGCAGGAAGTTACTCGACTTGTCTCGTGTGTGGAAGCCCCCATTTATCTTATAACATTGCCTATTAGACCTGCTTAGTAAGAAAACCATTTCAAAGTTACTCCGTGGTGACTTTAGACTTTCTCCCATTCTCTTTTCAAACATTAGAGCTGTAAATCGAGCTATGCAGAAGATATTAAGGTATGACCTCTGCAGCTTGACAGGTCACACAAATTCACACCTGGGGCTCACACGGCACAGGGTAATTGCACCATCACGGCCTTGGGCAGCTTCCAACTCCTCAAAGCAAGGATCAGGCCGAGCGGCTGGTCCTGTACAGCAGCAGGAATGACAAGGCTGCTCGAGATGACTCATAGAGATAGATTAAAAAAAATAAATATTTATAACTTGTCTCAGGAAAAGGCGTTAACTATCCATTTATATTTAAAGGGCATAAATATCAAGGAGGCAGAGGAATTGTTGCGGAGGTTTCCAGAGCGTAACTGAAAGTAATGGGATGAAGCCGTGCCAAAGGGAAGTGCAGGGCTGACCCTGATTTTCATACAGAGGCAAGACTCCTAACTTAGACCCCCAAAATTTCACTGCCAGGGTACTCCGCGTCTGGGTTAATGAAGATTTCCTGAAATATTCACTGAAATCTGCACTCACTTTCAAAGGGCACCAACAATGCATTTCCCCGAGGTCATTTGCAGAGAGTGTTCTCAAAGGGCTGATTCACCACTTTTGGTCTCGTCCCAGTCTGTGCCGTGTGTGCTTTGGAATATGGAAGCGTGCAATGGAGATGCTCTTCCTGAAGATGCCTGACCAGAAAGACCTTGTTCCATGCAATACACATCAGCACACATCCCTACAGCGTGGGGGAAATCTGAATGTGCTGTTTGAGTCTTTTCAGTACAGATTAATGATGGCTGGTCTCTACGAACATTGACTAAGAATTGTGCAAACATGGTCAGCAACCATATTTTACAGAGTTGGGTGGACACCTGCAAGAAGACAGCAGAAAAGCCAAGGGATGTTGACCCCCAGGACCACTGAAGTACTCCGTTCTCAGGCTCTCTACATCCCACAGTGCAATATTATCCAATTTTCTAGAATTTGTCCTTAACAAAGAAATGGTCACTCTAAAAAACGAACAACAGAATTTATTCTATTCAAAACAGGCAACAAAATCAGAAAGATTTCTAAGGACAAAGGTGACAGAAAAGGAAAAAGAACCAA
The DNA here is from genome assembly GCF_001431845.1 of Calidris pugnax. Classification (NCBI taxonomy): domain Eukaryota; kingdom Metazoa; phylum Chordata; class Aves; order Charadriiformes; family Scolopacidae; genus Calidris; species Calidris pugnax. Next base: position 1,161,352 of record NW_015090893.1, read on the forward strand.
ATTTAATTTTCTCATCTCCAAAACCCAATGCAACAGGCTTTAGAGATCAGTCAAATGTGCAACCATTGTGTAACCCAACAACTATCAACTCGACACAGGAGAAGGACTTGCTGGGATTCTCCAGCTTCACTTTTACACCCCACAGTTTTTGTTGGTGATACATTTACCTTCAAACTCCCCCACTTGCTCATGGGTTGATTAATTCTTAACTAATTCAAAAGCACTTTCTCCTCTCAAAGCATTAGTTGGCCTCAACTCTTTCAAGGTGCTAATAACTTTCTGTTAGGCCAAGTGCCATTCCCTGGGCTTGACTAAATTATTAATGGGATGTAAACTCAAGAGTGAAAATATGCTTTTCAATTTGGTGAGGCAAGATTTAGTACTTCCACACACTGTGCTTATGTTTAAGAGATGTAAAATAAGCTTTTCTGAAGCATGTTGATAAATGCATAAAGGTCATTGATCCTTCTCAACTCAGATCAAATACAACAAAAAAACCCCACAATTGCTTTGGGGAAACCATCTCAGAGATACAGAATCAGACATCCAGAAGACCTAGAAAAACTATACAGAATGAGGAAATCATGTTTTGTCATGATGATTGCATCATAGTGGCAATTCATTCACCTGCTAAACTGTGTATGGCTCTAACAAGGAAAGAAATACAACAGACCTATCTAAAGAAAAATTATGATCTGCGCATTGCAGTAACAGAGGGAGATGGTTAGAGCAAGGAACAAGTTACTGATGAGATACCTGAACACACAAAAGATGATACACTCTGGCTATGGAACAGAACAGATGCATCTTCTCCTAAGGCACGTCTGCTTAAGAGAAAAAAGTTAAATGGATTGAATTATGGGGTTAAAGTCAGCTGGGAGCAAAGTGAAGTCTTCTCCTAAGGCACGTCTGCTTAAGAAGAGAAAAAAGTTAAATGGATTGAATTGTGGGGTTAAAGTCAGCTGGGAGCAAAGTGAAAGCAGGAAAAAGCAGCTAATGTTTTACATGCATGAGTCTGTCTGGAATTGAAGAATTTCCCTGTCCTCTGAGACTTCACAGCCAGGCTGCCTTACAGCCACACTTCGCTTGGTGTAGAGTGTTTGTCTTTGCACTGTCAAACATTTTCCCAATAGCAAAATATTGCATTTATTGAGAGCAAAGCGTTGCTGATCCAGACACTCATAACAGCTTGAGTGGCACGAGTGAATGTGCAGCTACACTCAGTGTTTTCCATTTTTACAGGAAATAACATTATGACTGAACTAGAAAGCAGATGGGCAGTAATCTGATAGTTTTCAAACAGCACAGATACGTATCTGTTGGTTGTAGGGAAGCTGCCACTGCTTTGGCATGCAGGAGACAGCGGCATAGGAAACACACTCTATTTTCCACCTATTTTAATAGGGATAGTTGCTGATAGTTCATCAGCAACAAAGATGAAGAGTTGCTGAGAGAGATGTGAAATACAGAAAGCCCCTTGAAGACAAAGCCGAGCTGGCAGCATTAGGGAATCCAACAAAGCCAGAGACTACCTGATTTTGTATTACTGAGGAGAGTTTACATTCTCCATCAGAAAGAAAGGCACTATCACAGGATGCGGGGCATTCTCATTATATCTTAACATCAGGAGAGAAAGTTGCACCAGGAACAAAAGGCGCTGGTTTCATTCTTCTCAGAAGACTAGAAGCAATGCTGTCAACTAAATATACTTTATCACAATATCAGAAGCCTTTTTGTCCTCAAACTTTGGTGTAACCTCAGTCCCCTGGATTCCCCCCTGGGGAATAGGACTAAAGTTCTGTAAAATCTAAGCTACACTCAAGAAGGCCACAGATATATGCAATTTTAAATTGCCATAAACACCAGTGCTTCAGAACAAAACAGGTTTGTCTCTGGGTTTGGCAAGAATTGAGCTGTGCGTGTGTTCCTGGTGTGGCACTCAATTTACATCAGTGCACTAAAAGGACACTATTTTGAAAGCCTGTGTACTCCTCAGTATATAAATGACTACTGAGCATTCAACTTCCACCTCAGGGAAGACAACGTTTGGAAGACAGATGGTGAAATGGGGTTCCAATATAAAACATTAATTTTTACATAAATTAGCAGAAATCTTAAGACATGCTCTGTCTTTTAGATACTTCTTATTATCAGAACCATGTTGTGGACTTCAGAAATAGGTGGGTTATCCAGACACTTTCATGATGTACCACTTTCCGTCATAATAGAATCATTTAGGTTGGAAAAGACCCTCGAGTCCAACCATCTACCCTACTCTACAAAGTTCTACAAGCATCAGCAGCGCAGAGAAACAAGAAACTCAGGGAGAATTCTTTTGTCAGGATTTTTTTCTGACACAAGGGAGACATTACTATGGGAGAAGGAACAATGACAAATAATGTAAAATGGTGCAAGACAAACAAATCTCCTGAAAACAATCAAAACAAGCCCTGTTGTTCTCCTCCACAGTCTGTTCCATAATAAATGTAAGCCATTTAACTCAAATGCACTAAGCATCTCTACTTCAGGTGGTAAGTTATTTGGTTCCAGATAGAAGCTTATGCCCCCTGAAACAAAACTGCTTTCTCAGCTACTAAATTGCAGTGGAAAACCAAGAGCAGCCTGACGTTTCCTCCAGGTTTTTACTAAAGTTGGTTACTTTATATTTCAACTTAAGGTTACAGGCTTTCTTTTCCATTTCATGGAAAAAACATTTCCAGTGCTGCATTACTGCTCCCAGAGTGCCCATGGGAGCGGTATCAGTATGATTTTTCATCTAGAAAGGCCTCAGGGAGTTGACTGGCACTTCAAGGACCAGAACTGCTAAGGCTGCTTAGAGGAGATTTAAAGCACTCTGTTCTCCAGCATCTTGCATCGTAGCAGTGCTTTCAAGACCATGCCTACCAAATATATAAATCTACAGAGGGAAATGCATGAAATTCTGACTCTAAAGCTGAGCAAACAGTTCTACCAATTAGTAGACAGAAGTCATATTTCATTTCATTCAAAATCAGAGAAGTCTTTATACATGAACATGAGCACAATCGGTTCCCTACCCCATGGGTGCTTAGAGAACTATAGCGAAAGAAAAGTGCAGTAAACAGAGCTATGATTAGACAACCATGGCTGCTTTATCTGGGCTAGTGAGTACCATTTGGGTTCCAAAACTGCAAGGTTTAAAGAAGAATACGTATACTTTTAATCTTACAACCTTTATGTTCTTCCCTTCCCAACCATATTGGCAATTTCTTTTGCAGAAGTGCCTGGTAAGCTCAATTAATCATTAAAAATACCTTTTAGGTCACATCACATTCACTGAAATATCTTGCACTCTGTGGTGCCTAATCAAGTAGGCAAGACTGAAATTGATGTTGTCCCCTGCACCCCGCAGGACTCCTGTACTAATCCCAGGACCCCAAAGAAATACATTTAAGAATATGTTTAAAAATGCAATATTAAATGTACTACAGCTCTGCACTCCAGTCCCCCAAGAGCCATGGAAAGACCCTGAACAAGCAGAATTCGCTTCATAAATAAACATAGCCCAGTCTTTATAAATACTGATTTTTTTTTTTATTAAACATAAGATATATGCTTAATAAAAAACTTACTCATTTTGCATACTAAAATTGCAAATATCTCAAAAGTAGAAATCCTCTCCACCCCTTCTCTCTGCTGAATTTCCTTGTTGCTTTTCCACCAGTGGTATCCCAATAACCTCCCTGATCAACAGTCTGGCCACAAGCCTCTCCTTCCTACCTTCATCCAAGAGCAATAGGTTCTGACTTGTTCCCTTTCTCTACTAAAACAACAACACGGAGGATTTCAACATCAACATAAAGGTATAAATCACAAACTAAAGGCTGTCACAACAGATTTCAGAGTGCAATCTGAAATCAGAGATGGCAACCACAATCAGTCCTGGGAACACAGCCCACCAGGTGAGCTGGAGCAGATGCTCCCCATAACAATTCTCTTCCATATGAAGGACTCCCACATATACATATTTCCCAACACTCCTTGTTTCGCAGCCTACAAAGGCCTAAATCCACAGTGCAGCTTCCTATAGACACCACGCAAACCAGTTATTGCTAAAAGAACTGCCAATCCTACCCTTCTGGGGTTTAGGATTCATTTTGTTTTAAGGCAGAATATTTTCCTTTGTATGTTATCAATAGCCTGAGGGCAACAAAGGAATACTACTTGCTTTGCGAGGCTTACAGAAAAGGTATATTTTAAAAAATGAAATTCTAAAGCCAGATGAAATCTACCACAGTGCTGAGTTCTGAGATACACTGGGGTAAGCAATGGCTATACATGGACAGCCTATTCAAAAGCTTTCATTTTCGACTTATCTCCTAAACCCCTTAGCATCGTTTCTGCAGCCAGTGTAAGGACCTTATGACCTGAATATTAATTTTAACTTCAGTGGATATGCAGCAGATTATTTTTTGTATATTTCTTTAAATTGGAGTTTCTTTCCAAAATGCAGCTTATAACCGTAGACTACATCAGATGTTTATTTTTAAGGGTTTATTTTTGATTTGTCAGTATTCATATTCACATCTAATAACTTTTTATCTGCTTACATCTGAAAACCCTTGAAAGAGGCGTTTATACATTTCAAACAGAAATGTTGAAACACAAGCCTGCTCTTTATTGCAATGAGACAAGATGGATCATATTTCCACATCCAACCCCTCTTCCATTAATAGTTACAGAGTTCCTTAAAATATGAGCAATACTACACAGCCTTACACTACAGCATATTTATTCCATTGATAATGTGCAATGTGTCTGGTTCAATGATGCTTATTGCTCTTACAGGCAATGAATACATTGTTTAAGGAGCGTGGAGACTGCTCCTTGAGGAGAACTCCCCAAGGCAAGGCTGGTGAGGGCATCTAAGGAACTTGGAGGGGAGCTACAGCTGGGAACCTAAGGTATGAGCTCAGTATGTTGTGTATGAACAGCACAGAAGTATTGCCCATCATGACAGAGTCCATGGCACACACATGCACTAGAGGCTGATCAACTGCTGCAGAGGAAATGAATCTGCTCGTCCAGGTTTTGGAAACCAAACTGATTTCGAAAGCCAAACCCAGCAGGTTAGAATCAAAAAGCTTGGAAAGGGTTAAACAAAGAGTAACTCTTGTGTGGTGAATTAGTTATTCCACACCAAGTGCAGCGTGCAAGCTAAAGTATAGAACTGGTAACCAGAAGGTGCTCCAAAGGGGATGTGAATGCAAATTGAGGCTGTTATGCCTAGTATGGCCAAAGACACAAGTGAGCATGACCAAAACCATTGCAATATTTCTGAAGAAAAAAATACAGAAATTACTAAAAAACTGTAGGTCATTCAGAGACAGAAGTAGAGCCTGTGTGAATCTAGTAACACATTTTGCTACCACCTCAAATCTCAGCTTCACTCCACAAGGGAGGCACTCGCTACCATGGAAAAACACTCCCTTGGTATTTCGTCCTCAAATTGGGAGTGGTGATAGAGCTGTAAAGAACATATGGCCGCTTTTCTCAGTTGATAAAAAACATCCTAACATCAGTTAACAGAAGTGGAAAGGGAAGGAAAAAAGCCAAGCGTAAGAAGTTTCTTAGCATTGACATAAAATTTTACTGGCTGATGTGAATAATAATTAAAATGAGATAACCAAATGCATAAAATCTAAAGTGGAACAGAACTAATCAATAAATTTGAGAACAGTGAGCAGCTTTTATGGTGGCCAGCTGAAACATGTAAAAATCTCTATTTGGAAATGGAACAATTTTAAGCTTCACAAATGACTGCAAGAGAACGTGCCTTGTGTTCCATTTTCTGTATATTGGTATCAATATCTGTCCTGAAATTAGCATTATGATAGCACTGATCTGAACAGATACCACAACATGGGCAAATAGAAATATTACAAGAAGATTTTTGTTACTGGCACATGAATAGGAATCAGAGATTAGGAAAACTGAATCCTCCATAGTATGGACTTCTAAAGAAGCCACAGTTTGATTTACACAGACAACATTTCAAAAGACAGCCAACACTAGAATCTGGTAAGAGGTGAATTAAATTGTTCCTGCAGGTAACGGGAGAAGAAAAGAGAGGAAGAAAAATTCAAAGGAAATAATTTTCAGCTGTGAAACAATAAACATGACACCATCTCAATGGAGTCTGCTCATTCCACTGCAAGGAAGCTTGCAAGGTTGAGAGGTTTCTTACTGCTAGCAGGAGTTGTCACGGAGCAGGGGTTAGGTAGGAAGCAAAGCATGCCAGTCCAGTAGCAGTATCTTACTGACTTATAGCAAGATCCCATTGCCAGGTGATCAATAAAAGATAATCCATTCTGAATGATCCACAAAGTAAGCTTTTCAGCGTGCAACCTGTTAACTTGGCTCCATTCAAGAGGAGGCACCAGAATTTTTATATCTGGGAACCTTTCATAACTAAAGAACGCATTTAAAAGATCAACAAAAAACTATTATATAGCACCATATTACCTTTTGGAATATCAGTAACATAAACATTTCATATTTTCTCCACCCAATCTTGGTTTAAGGATGAACTGGAGAAACAGTAGCTTGCATAATAATTCTCAATAACACGTACTTGTTCTGTGGCATTCACATCCGACATAAACAGTAAGGTCTCACTGTGTCTGCACAGCATATCGATCTATCTGCAATTATGTTATCCATTCCATTTTTGCTTTAATTTGAAGTACTAGAACTTAAAAATAAAGACAACACTCTGACCTTGTTAACAGGCTGGGACAGCTTGAAGAAGGCTTACTTTGTTCGCTTACGTTCCCAAACAGCACAGTTCAAACAGACCAATCCAGACTTACCTGCAAGAGAACAGAATAGAAATTTTGGGTTACAGCTTCAAACTTAACAAAAATCTGTCACTGAGAAATGAAAATAAATAATGGATCCCTGAAGAATTTCACAGTACTTAGAGTTAAAATAACTTTTTCCAGTACAATGAATTATTTATTTGACTGTACTTTTTTCCTAGCCCTTAAATAATTAAGATAGCCTATTTCATCCTGATAATTTAATTACAGAAGGTTGCATTGCCAAAGGGCAAAACATAATATCTGTTGGCTTTCTTCTTATTACAAAGCACTGTTTTTTCTGTTCATATTGCCTTGCCCTTCCCCTGCTGCCTCACAACGCAACAGGCTGTGTCAGCACTGCTTAAACAACACGACTGAGCGCAGGAAGGAGCCGGTTAGGAAAGATGGAGTTTGTACACTTTTAAATGAGCTTTTAAATAGAAGAAAGGTAATGAGCCACCAGCCATATGGTGAACTTCTGTTTCTACAACAGAAACAAGTGCTTGGACCCTAACTATGGAATGGAGTCACCTAAGCTTTTACAGCAATGTCCTTACATCAGTCTCCCGGCACTTTTCTTTCCAGAAGACGACTTGGGTGAAAATAGTTTGAGAGAAACATTTTTTCCTTTTGCCAAAGCACAGTAAATTCATTAACGGCGGTTTAATGAGCATCACGAGAAGGGACTCTCCCACAATGGGTGGCAGGCTGCCATTTCCACCTCAAAGTGCTCCACATGGTATATCCCACCCCAGGTCTCACAGATTTCTAACACCCCTGGCTGCCCAATACATCGAAATGACCCAGTTGCCAAATCACAGCATGCTCCTTCCTAAACCCGAAGGATGACACCCCCCCAGACAGCTCTCCTGAGCACAAGGTCTCCGTGCCCCTTCTCTCTACAGCCCCGGATGCTGCAATGCACCTTCTCCAGCACAAGGCACAGCAGTCGCTGAGCTGCTCTCACCCAGCAGCTCTGGGGTTGTGTCCACCACTGCACATCTCTGAAGAGACTGTGGTCTCTGTAGCTTGTCACAGTAGAACCTGACTAAGACCAACTTCCTCACACCTCAACTCCACTCCCTCAGCTCATTAACTCAGCTTTAATTGGCACATGGGATGAGAAGAAGCAAGGCATGGAAGAAGCCACATGACAAGCCCTTGAGGGGTTTCAAACCTCAACCTGGTCAGAAGATGTGGAGCTGGCATCTCCGGGCTCCTCCCAGTCTCAACACAGTGACTCAAGACCATCTCCCATGGCCCTGCCAACCCAGCAGTGTTGCCAGGACTTCAGTGTGCGAGTGTGATGTCATAGAATCATGGAATGGTTTGGGCGGGACCTTAAAGATTATCGAGTTCCAAGCCCTGCCATGGGCAGGGACACCTCCAACTAGACAGGGTTACTCAAAGCCCTGTCCAACCTGCCCTCAAACATCTCCAGGGATGGGGCATCTGCAGCTTCCCTGGGCAACCTGTTCCAGTGTCTCACCACCCTCACAGTAAGAAATTCAGATCTAATCTAAATCTCCCCTCTTTCAGTTTGAAACTCTTACCCCTCATCCTATCTCCTAAAGTCCAGGGCAGTAAGCTTGCTGTGCACCCTTCCTAGAGTCCAGGGCAGTAAGCTTGCTGTGCACCCTCCTCACTGCCCTAAGGATCTTGAACCCCAGTATCTCATGGTCATTGCAGCCAAGGCTACCCTTGAGCTTCATATTCCCCATCAGCCCCTCCATGTTGGTGAGAACAGGTCCATCATGGCCCCTCTCCTCAGTGGCTCCTCTAGCACTTAAGAGAAGGAAATTATCATCAACACATTCCAGGAACTTCATGGATTTCTTATGTCCTGCTGTGTTACCCCTCCAACAGGTATCAGGGTGGTTGAAGTCCCCCGTGAGGACCAGAGCTTGAGAATGTGAGGCTGCTCCTTTCTGTCTGTAGAAGGCCTCTTCTGCTTGGTCTCCCTGGTCAGGTGGCCTGTAGCAGACCCTCACTGTAATGTCACCTGTCCCTACCCTTGATCAGCTCTACATACATACAGCCCCTGGCTGTCCTTCCTGAAGAGCCTGTATGCTCTTGATCACCTCTACATACATACAGCCCCTCTTCATCTCCCCTGGCTGTCCTTCCTGAAGAGCCTGTATCCCTCCATTCCAACACCCCAGTCACAGGAGCCATCCCACCACGTCTCCGTGATGCCAATAAGATCACAGCCCTGCAGGCGTGTGCAGGTCTCTAACTCCTCTGGTCTGGTCCCCATGCTACGTGTGTGTGCACAGAAGCATTCAAGTTGGGCCCCCAATGAAGCTGTCTTTCCACCACCTCAGTGCTCCTTTCACGATGAAGTGATGCCAATAAGATCACAGCCCTGCAGACGTGTGCAGGTCTCTAACTCCTCTGGTTTGGTCCCCATGCTACGTGTGTGTGCACAGAAGCATTCAAGTTGGGCCCCCAATGAAGCTGTCTTTCCACCACCTCAGTGCTCCTTTCACGATGAAGACAGCACTGTCCTGTCCCGAAAAGGATTCTGAGGTAGTCAGTTCAGTGATGAATGAAAGGTAAACAGAAGGAAATTTTTTCTTTTGCCCTCTCCAGCTGTCAATGGAGTTTAATTTATCTACTTCAACATTTTACCACTACGCTGCCGATTGAGGCGCGAGCATCGAGAGGCTGCTGGAGAAGGACAGTTGGACCAACATGGTCTCTCTGTGAGGTTACAGCTGGTGGAGCTGTGCTGAGACACCGACAGCACCACCCAACACTGTATTTAAACCATGACAACGCTGCTGGAGGACCTAACCCCAATAAGTTACAGGGAAGGAAAATCCAATATAAATCTAAAAAGGACCTTATCCCCACCTGGTGGCTTTGATATAATTGTCAAGAAGCACAAGCAGAGAGCCAGCTCTCAGCCTGAGCCTGGAAATACCGGTTCCTCCAAATTACTTCTCAGTCCTGTTATAATGGAAGGACGCTATTCCGTATTGCTCAAACGCTGCCAATTAACGGCAGATAGAGTTAAAACATGCTCAGATTCCTGGCGTCTAGCCGTAAGGAAGGACTTGTCAGGCTTTTAAACAGCAAAGCGCGGCTGCAGCTTTCGCTGTTCCACCGGCACCTTTCCCAAAGCGCGGGATGTTGCAGCCGCTTCCCTCGCACCGCCGGCCGTGATTTAGTGCCGCAGACGGCGGGATGCTGCTGCCCTCTGCTGCCTCCGCTCGCACAGACACGGCTCCGGCCGGCATGAGAGCAAGGCAAGAGGAGAGAGAAAAATAGAGATACCTGTACAAATTTAGCTCTATCTCTACGAGGAATTTTCCTCCTTTCCCGGTGAATCGATGGCTCCAATTTGTGATTTACTGACTTTGCGCGCTAACACTCAAAATTTCAAAGGGGTGATTTGGGCAACCCTACAAAAACGTGTACAAAGTCTGTACAAACAGACTGTGACGTGTGTATGTGCAACCCTTGAAGAATTCTCACCTTCCTTCCTACAGGAGTTTGCCCGTGTGGCCCAGTCCTCAATGCCCACACACCAGCAAGCACACCTCGGTGGATGGCAGTGGAGAGGAGGAACTGCCATGGGTTTCTAGCACACACTGACACTCACTCGTCCAGCCTGGCACAGGGTGACACTCACTCGCCCAGCCTGGCACAGGGTGACACTCGCTGCCAACACCAAGAGGCTGCTCTGTCCCCATGCAGGGTTCCCCACAGCCTGACACAGGTGGCCAGAGGGAAGCAAGAGACAAGAAAGCAGCAGGAAGGAGCAGCCAGGGCCTCTTTCTTTTTGTTGTTTTATTTTATTTATTTCCCCAATCCCCAGCCAGTGCAATGGCAGGAAACAGCTAAAAGGCAGAGAGCTGAGCCCCAGCCTAGCTCTAGGTGCCACCAAGCTGGACCAGCCAAGGCTGGCTGGCCTGTGGCCCAGGGAGATGCCAGCTCCAGCCAAGAGCATCCTTTAAGGCTTATTGCATACCACAACCTTGCCAGGCTCAAAGTCAAAGCATTTAAAACTTTCATTCAAATGAGGGCGATGCGTGTTAAAACATGCAAATATAGTCCTAAGCATTCCATCTCATTTGCATTATTGAATTTCTGCCCTTAAAAACTGCTGGCAGTGGGGTGCTGAGAGGTGATAAGAACATCACAGTGCCTGTCCCACCACGGGACATCTCCTGGACCAAGCCTGTCCCTGGAGGGAGTGGGGTTTAAGTCAGAGCCTTTTCCAGTGAGTACAGAAGGGTAATGGTCACCAAGAAGAAAGGACTAGGGCAAAAGATAAGAGGGGTATAAGAGAGTGTGCAATGAAATGTAAAAGTGCTGGTTTGATGTGGATGTGTACTACATCACGCTGCAAGGAGAGGATGCTCACAACTAACTCACAACTACGTAACTACTCAGAGCAAATGAGGGAAAAGATATCATTTATGTCTGACCTCTAACACAGCCAATGACCTAAACATCTTTAGCTTTGAGGGCACTTTGAGGAGCAGGTTGGAGAACAAAAATCCTGGGGTCCAGGAACCACCCACTTTAAAGGTCATAGACAGTGTGACGAACACACAGATCATCTTAGCACTGCAGCAATGGCAGATTGTCATCGTGCAAATACTACAGGATGGGTTATATTCCACATGGTTAGCCCCATTTAGAAAAGCATTCAGGCATATGGGTATTCCCACCCCTACTCAGAGCGCCCAAGGATATACTTGGCTTTCCAGCTGATGAGATCTAAGCACAGGCCTAATTACCGATTTGAAAATAGTCTGGAGATGCTGCAGTGATGGATAACACAGAAAACCCTAAGTGAAAGCAAGATCTTCTGAAAAGTGAGTGGCTAAATTGAATGAGTTACACCCCTTGTAACTGCTAGGTCAGAACATTTTGCAGACTTCCCATCCGTAAATTAACACATTTCCACCAAAGCCATACAGCTCCTGGTTTTATGGCATTAAAGGCTGTTCTTAATATTGCTTTTATTCAACTAACCTAACACACAAACCAAGTCTTTTCATTACCAGCCAATAATTTACAGCCAGTAGAGACGTAAGTGATTGGAGACTGCAGTTCCTGCAAACATTATCTTTCCACCCTTTCCTTATTCCAGGGAAACTCCTCCTCCTTGGAGGAGATGGGGTGAAGGAGGATGGAAAGGGAATTCCCTACCAGCCCAGTGAAATCCATAAAACTGAATTGTGCCTGCAACACTATTTTTGTATCAACATCAAACATTACAGCATGAAACACTTCATAAAAGCACAAAGATGCATCTGGGGAGCTCTGGAGATGGAGTCCCTCGGGTCTTTGGCTGTACAGGAGAGTCAATGGGGCAAGGCCAAAGCTCTACCACCACCTTTTCATTCACTCTAGTCATTCTCTCACAATATATATGGCAACAATTAATTGCTTTTTCAGAAGACTCAAACAATGTGATTTGCTGTTAGAGATGTGAGAAAAAGAGTTAAAGGTACATTTTGTCTAATTCTCAGACATTTTTGCAACTGAGGAGACCCCAGTCACAGAGACAAGAAATAACTAGTTACCTAATGAGTTTCATGTTGTTTTTTTTGTTTGTTTTTTAAATTCATAAGGAACATTAAAAAAGAACAACCAAACAAGTAAATCCCCACAACTTTTTCCTTTACCCAGATACCAAGTGCACTCTAATCTACAGTGATGTTTGTGCTCTGAGAGACTGGAAAATCCTCCTTTGAGTACATTGCTCCCTTGGTTTTGTATGATGGTTTAAAAAAGCTTAACAAGCAGCCTGAGATTTCTTACTGCCATTTTTCCATTTCCTTTGTTATCACAGGCAGTCGGCACAGTGACTGATAATCTCAACAGACTGAGAGAAACATTTTTATAAAGAGACTTACAGGAATTAACCCATCTCCAGTGAATTCATTTCAACTTTTGAGTTTCCTACAATCTCAAAGGCCATCCCCATTTCACACTCTGGGGCGCCTCAGATGATGTAAAGCATTCTTTCATAACAGCATCAAAGTGAGAAAAAGCATTAAATCTCCTCTCAGGTACATAGATAAAGTTCAGGAGGTTGCAGTAAATGTGAAGTTCCTGGGGTTTTAATTCCCCCCCCCCCCTTTTTTTTTTAAAGTTGCTATGCAATAGCTAAATAATTGCCCAATTTTAAGTGGTTTGTACAGCCTCATATCAGTAAGATTACTTCACAACACACTAAGATACAATTCAAGACACCAAAGACCAAAGCTGTCCCAGTGTTCCCCCCTCAAAACCAGTGTAACTTGTCTGTGAATCCTGGGACATCCTCGCCCACGGTGCTGACACACGGACACAGCCCCAAAAAATCTCTGCTGGGCCTCAGGTGCAATATAATAATGACAGGGGGTGGAAACTTAGCACAGACTTCCTGACCTAAAAGGCAACTGCAGTCCTGTGAATGGCTACGTGCAATTAGTAAAAACAACTGGATGTGAAGAAATGTGGAAAACAACTTTCTGCTCCACAAAATGAAGTAATAGCTCTCAGGGACTAACCCTAGGAATTGCTGCAGGAAGGAAATGAGAGAAAAGGCAGTGCCAGGCAGCCAGAGGGAGCAGAGGCAGCTGGATAAATGAATTAGCAAAGCAGCTGCTCCTCAGCACTTCCATTTAAACTGCTGTGTACAAATTAGAAGCCAAAAGATCCTCTTCCTGTCTGCTGTATTGGGAAATACAGCTCACAAGAATGAAGCATGGTTTTCAAAGTGACAAAGCAACAATAAAAGGGGAGTAATTTGGATATCCTACCAGCATATTACAGCAGTCCACCCACAAAGCTGACTCTGGAGTGAAAGGACTTGCTACTCCCATTTGCCTGAAAACATGACACTCAAGCTGTTCTTGGCCCTGCAGGGATGGGGGCAGCATTCTTTTACATTTTCAAATTAAAATTACCACAACACCTTAGAAGTCACAGGGGGAAAAAAAAAAAAAAAAAAAAGGCAAATTAAAATACATTTATGTTTACTAGGTTGGGGTCAATCTGATCTGTTTCTGACTGGTGCCAAATTCAATAAATTCAATAGCTAATTCCCACCTAAAAATACAAACAAATATAAAATGTTCCAGTGTTCTGGCTTCCATTTTGAAATGATGTTGCAGGACAAATTTGGCTGCATTTAACTTTTTATTCTAACTGCTTTTCCCAAAGGTAGGGACTCCCCTACCCCAGCCCTTCAGTGGTCAAAACAAATCTTATTTATTGATGGTTTGCTTTCACTAGTAGAATTTGAATCTATAATTAGATATAATAACAGCTCCACAAAGCTGATATTTTAACAGTGCTTGTCCAGAGATAAGTGCACACGAGCTGACAGGCCAGCCACAGGTTTTTGTTATTCCTTGCCATACTTCAGGGAAAAGCCACCCACCAGGTGTTTCAGAGATCAAGCTCCAGTCCCACATCCTACAGCCCCAATTCTTCTGGTATCTACACCCTGTAATAGCTTGAGCTCGTTCATCATAAAGCAGGTATTGCATCCATTGCTGCTGCTTTTTGGATGTTTTTTCAATCCTCAGTAGAGCTCACTGCATACACAGGTCCCAAGTTACTCTCATCATGAAAACCTGCTGATTTCACACAAAACTGAAGATCATCCACCAAGCCAGAGGGCGCGTGTTTTCCATGATGAAACGAAACCTCAATGTAGTGAAATGAGATGCTTTTCACTACTGCCCAACCCTTTAGTGTAATCCATGTGAACCAGAGCCCAACTTTAACCACCTTTTTCTCCTGAGAGCCCCTAAAACAGTCCAGTGTCTTGACGAATTGGATGCCCACCAGCTGCGTGACCAAAGAGAGCCATCCACCCAGTGTACATAGCCCTCTAGCTCTCTCCTAGTCCATCTCTGAAAGATCCTCAATAAAGAGATAAAATTTGACAAACCTACTACTAGAATAAGTCTTATGGCTCCTAACAGAGCTGATAGGACACTGCTGCTCTAGTTCTTCAGGTCAGCATCAAAGTGTTTTAAACTCCAGCAAAGCTGTCCCCGCAGACTAGGGCAACAGTCCTGTCTCATTCCAGGTGGTGAGAAGAGCAGAGACTGATTCCCCCCCTCCTCCAAGGCTAGTGTGGCAACCAGCTGTAGATGCCCTGCTTCTCTCATTCCTTGTCCCACAGCACGTCCAGCCATGTCACAAAGCCTTCTCACAGAGAGACAGATTCCCAGAGCCAGGTAGCTGTTCTTTGGGTGCTGATTCCATAAACTATAGCTACAGAGTACCTCAGGCTCTCCTTGGATTTTACCTCCAGGTGTATCCATTTTTCTCTCCAGAGAAGGAGGCTGTTCCAGTGATCAGTAGCTTTCATGCAAAAGCCTTGCCTTTTGCAGGGGTCTCTGCAGACTCCCTCTATTTTAACAGTGATATTGGGAAGTATCCCAATGCCTCCCTGCTTCCCAGTGATGTTAGAAGTGCTTGTACTGGATCAGAGACAGAAACCAGCCCATGCTGCAAGAAAGATCATCACATGGGATTAAGAAGAATGGATGAGCACTCTTTAGCTAAACTGAAGCCTCTGTGGCTCGTGCAGGAGCAAGAAGTAAAGCTCTTTTATCTGAGCTACGTTTGCCCCAAGGACTGGCTTGGCTACATACAGACACCAGCATTTCATCTCCGCAGAGCTGTTGCCTTCAGAGAAGAGGAGCACCCTGCTCAGATAATTCCTTTCCTTTCAGAGACAAAAAAGGTTAGTAGTAGACTAAAAGCATATTTTTCTTTACATATAGGATGCATTATCTTAGTCTGCAGAACTGAATCACAGGCTGCTGAGTGCTCCGAAGCTGCGGGTACAGCTCCATGATAGAATTACAGTGTTTTGTACTGGCAGGGATGGGGGGGAACTGGAACGAGGGCATTAGTCACAGTGGAAAAATAACACTGTGAGACGTGATCATCTCTGGCACATTTTGAGGAACATGCATTAAACTCCTGGTCCTTACTTTTCAGTGGGAGGTATTTCTACTTTTCTGCCTCCAAAGCAAGCTGTCTCATGCTACACAGAGCCTTTTGCATAAGTCCAACCAAATTTTAAATGCAAATACCTGAAATAGGATTTATATAAAATAGAAGCATATGGATTTGCAAACTGAATATCTCTGACACAAGAAGAGCTAAATATAGAGATCTGGATACAGCATTTAAACTTAAAATCCTACTTCAGGTGCTAAGCATAGAATGATACCCGTCAATAGGGAGGTCTACACAAAACTGGTGAGGAGTTCTCATTAAGAGCTGTCACTTCATTTTAAGGATGAGGTAGCCAAAACAGCTGATATTTTAAGTGCAGTCCTTCTAAATTATTCTGCAATGTCTGTAGGAGTAGAGTTAGGCCTACGCTGATTCCAGATCAATATTTGCATGGCAAGAAAAGTGAGAACAGGGGAAAAAAGCAAGATGACCCATTTTTGTAGGGTTAGAGATGCACTTGGCTAAAGCAAATAAAGGAGACTCATTCCCAGCAGCAGTCTAAGATGCCCACTTTGGGCAGAGTAGTGCACAGAAGCATTCACAGAAACCCTCTCATCTCCAAGGCTGCCAGCCACACAGCTCTGCCACAGACCACCCTCACTGCAGAAGCGTCCCATGACTTTCCAAAGGCCAGGGAGCATCCTTAGCCCAGCACCAGAAAATATCTCTTCCTCAGACTCTCACTCTATAAGCTCCTGTGTGGTCAAGCAGGCACCTACCCTGCTGCCTCCTGGATATTTGGAAGCAAAGTGCCACCGTCCCAGGCTCTGCGTGAGCAGGCAAATGTGCTGGTTATAAGCATCACTCCAGCCATTACAACACAGCTCTTGGGCTACTTCAAAATCGCCCTTCACTCAAGTCAGTTATCTTAAAAAATATAAAAATACATATTTAGACCACACACAATAGGCACAGTTAGAAAAAAAGTCACAAATACACAGGTGCTAAAAAGGAAGGAAAAACAACACTTGAGCCACTTCACACAGCCTGGTACTCAGAAACCTGCCTTCCTTTCTCATCCATCAGCCCCAGAACTGCAGGCACTCACCTCACCCCTGGGCTCGGGGCTTCTCCTGTTTGGCAGCCTGCACATCCTCCCCAGCAGGCTGGTTTCCATGCTCTGTCCATTTTCAGAGTTTGCCTGAGTTGTCACTCAAAAGTCCCAAGGGTTCCTGAGCCTTCACTGCACTAGGAAGCGGTTTCAACACTCCTCCTCCACAAGGACTGACCTCCCTTCTTCAGAAGCAAAGAGTATCCCTTTGGTTGACAGTCACCGAGCTCAGGGGTCCCCACCTGCCAGTGCATCGCTATTACATCAAGGGACAGAATTTCTTTCTCATTGCGTAAAGCAATAAACAACACTCTGCAGAAAACCTTTTCATACACTGAATTTATACTTTGCATCAACATGTAAATTGAAACCGTAGTTGGCATTTAATATATGCAGCTCCTCGCTAGCTCTTGATTGAGAACAGGCAATGGCAATCAACAGCTCCGGGAAGGGATAGATTTGAGGTGACCCCCCCTCAGGTCCTTCACTACCATTTACATGTGTATGCAAAACACACAGCCTAATCAGCAAACATTTTCCCAATTAACGCTATTCTGATGATCTGCTTTAGGAGATATTCTCTGACCTGCTTTAATCAGGCAGAGGTGATGCTCATTGGTAACTGATTTCAAGCAGACAGTGATCTGCTGGGATGGATAAAACCCTCCTGTAAGAGTTGATGCAGAAGGGAAGCCCCTATCCAGCCACACGGGATGAATTCTACATGGTGCTTCCCAACGTAGTTATGGGTGAGGCTGATCCCCCCTTGTGAACCGCCTCGAGGAGAGCCAGGCTCAAATGGGAACTGTTGCCAAATTAATTCTATAACGCTGTGGATGGTACTACAAGCTACACACATTATTGAGCTAAATTAATTTCTGCTGTACCTGACCTGCAGCTGAGGAATGTTGCTTACTGGGTTGGGAATAGCTTGTTTGTTGGATCTATAAAATATTGTTACTTAAACAGTCTAGGGAGCTCCTTTGACACAAGCTCTCTTTCCCCTGAAGGGTTTTTCTTTCTAACTGGATTTATTGATCCCTTTGGCTTTAGACAGGAAATAATCACTGCATTAGCAACCACCAAAGTGGTCTTCAGTCCCTGGAGTCTGTTTCCTGACATATCATGGATGTGAACTTTTTGAGCTGGGAATGTTGCTAAACTCTTTCCTGATAAAAAACACAGTAATATGTGATGCGTTTTACATTTGAATTTGTGATCTGAAGTTTCATAAGAGTGTGTACTTTTCCAGCATGTCTCAAACAATTGCTGCTAAATTCTACTACAATGCAGCGCTACTTTATTTAATATGGAGGAAAACTCAATCAGTGCAAATTAGACATCTCCAGCTCCAATGTGTTGGTTCACTTTCTTAAACCTGCTGCTATAGAGAGGGTCACAGCAGTTCATGGGCTGACGGGTGGTAGATTCCCATCAGTGTCTGTTCATTTACAGAGATGTCTGACTTCAGCAGACAGCTCTACCAAAAGATGGTACAGAATCGGGTAAAATTTGGAATTTCCCAAGCGCTGCACTGCAGCATTAAATTTCTGCGTGTGCCATTTAAATACAAAACAATAACTCCTGAAATTGTATTATGGTCCTTCTACATTGACACGTTAATCTAAGCCTGGCTTCCCCGCCCAGTGAAGCAATCACAACACCCTGCTCAGAAGAAAACACATTATTTGCTCTTACTCAACCCAGATGTGGAACAGGAGCTACGTTTAACCGGTGACACAAACAGGCACTACCAAACCTTGTGCTCTGTTCCCAAGCCCTGGAATGCAGTAGCCCCTTCCCAGAATTATCTCTCAATACAGTGCCAGAGCCAAGAGAAATATGGAACTATTTGATAAATGTATCTATAATTCCCATTTTATCAGATACTGCACTGCCTTATAAGTATAAAAGATCAAAGCTGTTGCGGTGAGCACAGAGTGGCAGAGTGTCCACGCGTGTCTGTGGGTGCCTCAAAGTGCCACCAGGTTGCAGGACGCAGCGGGGTGCCCTGGGGGTGCAGTGGCTACATTACCCCTTTAGAAAACCCATCCTGCTTGGATGTGCTTCTACTGCTGTGTGCAAAACCAGAGCAAACCAGAAGAGTTGTGCCAATCTGCCTGCAGCTTCAAACCACCTCTTAGGGTTCTCTGATGAGTGTCTCAAATCTATACCAAGCAGATATTTAGTGTTTTGATCTCTTTGGAGGAAATAGCATTTAAATTTTTTTCGACAACCCTTTACAAAATGGTGATGTTATCAGTCCAAAGTGAGTTTGGACTGATACAGGCAGCTGAGGCATAAGGGAGAATCAAATTGTCTTTATTACTGGCAATCAAAGCTACATTGAGAACAGATTCCCAGACAGCTGATCAGGTGGAACTTCTCGTCTGAGGGAGATTACCAGGGCAGTCCCAGGGGTGGTGAACATGGCCATATTCCCAGCGAGGAGGGGGGGAATCTCACAGGTGTCCAGCTATAAAACTGGACACACACACACACTCCTGCTTGGGAAATTACTGTCTTACTGGGGTGACTTGCTAGAATGCCTCTATACCTCTGAAAATGGAAACAGCTGGTGCTCCTGGCCTAAGTTCACTATTGGAACTCCCTGCTGGGTGAGGAGCCCAAATGTTTCCCATCACAGTTTATCAGTGTGCCGGCCCCAAAAGGACAGAGGGGAGAAAGACTTCTCACACGTACAAAGCACAGAGCTTTCAGCAGGGTCCCCTGCCTGCTTTTAAGACTGCATATATTTTCACTGATGTTACAAAAGAGTTTTGCTCTGCCTTAAGAGTACACAACTCTCTGAACCCACGACATTTGCCTTGAAAACATCCCACTTGAAAAAGGTGTGATTGGGGCGCTAATGAAGTGCTCTCTTGAGCCGCAACCTCGTTTATGGAGAACACTAACCCATTTAAATTGGCTTAGCTTTCACAAGAACCTGCATGACCTCCACAGTAATTTCAAATTTATAGAGCAATTTAAGAAAATGTTATTTGCAGGCCATGTCTGCCTCAGCAAGACGCAGCAGCACCAACACTAACCTACAGCAAGGGCTCAGAAGGTTTGTAACCGACCCAGGTTCAGCACATCTGGTTGAAGCTGACTCTTCTAGTATTGATGACCAGTATTGGCTGAGTCAGTGTAGTTCAAAGACAGCAATAATTATGATTTTAAAGATCTGTCCTAGCAAGATTACTTACTGGTTTACTGATGTTGTCAGAATCAGCACATTGACTGCAATTTTCCAATTTCCATATTGTACATGGGAAGCAATGTGAGCTTTCTGAGTATGGACTGGCTGAACTGAATTCCTGGCAAAAGACCCTGAGCTGGTTACAGCACGAGCCTCCACATCTTCAGATGTTGATATGTGGATATTCTTCATAATTTATTTTAAAACAGAAGCTTCTTCTTTGTGTGGTGTAATGAAACAATTTGAACGTTGGCAGCAGGTGCCCTGTGTTCAAAATACCCTTGTGATGCCTCCACTATGATGCTGCACAGATATCTCAAAGTGACATATAACCAAAAGGGAAATACCCATAAAATATATTTCAATTTTACAAATAGAAAGAATTTTTATGGGGCATTTTGTAGACAGCAATCATTTCATGAAAAGAGGAAAACTTTTGGTTTAATCTAAATTTCACAAAACCGGTTTCCACTAGCCAGCTGCTTTGACTAAATCTGCTATAGTCTTTTTCATCTTGAGTTCATTTTTGCATCTCAGTAAACAAATCAGAATTCAAGTCAGCAATTAAAAAAATAAACTGTTTCCATAATATGTCACCTCCATTAATAGACAGCAAAATGCTGTTAAAATCCAGGCTAAATTTTAGCTTTCCTCCAAGATCAAAAAAATGTTCAGTGCAGCTTCAGACATGCATAACACTAGGTAGCACTTTTCACACTTATCTTTTTCAATACAGACATTATTTTAAATCTGCTTATTAGTGAATAGTTCATTTCCATAAGCGCTTAATTTATAACCCTTATCAGCAGGCTTAACAAGCCAAACTCAAGACCCCATTAAACCCAGATTTCATGTTCGTCGGGTTTACACAGTAAACCTCAACAGCCCCAATTTGTTTTCATTTCTTAATCAGCTGATAAAAATTCAAGAGTCGTCTCTATTTGTGCTTCTCTATGGAGCTGTAAACATTTATGGAGGCGTTGAGAAATGGCCATCAAAAACATTAGCATGCAGGCTTTTCTCTCTTAGGCCATTTCCCCACTGTTGAGGCATCTCTGACATTTCCCTGGCAGAGCAGGGGCAGGAGGAGCAGAGATGGTGAATGGTTTGTTTGGAGCAGAACGAAAAACAAGTTCAAAACCAAAACACATTTTTGGCAAAGCTGCTTTCTTTCACTGAAAAGGGCATAAGATTCCTGGGGAAGGAGGGAGGAACGCACTTAACCCAACTGGAGCAGGCCCTTCCCAGCCATGTCCTCCTGCTGGAGGCAGGGATGGTGGGAAGGAGGGATGGTGGGCTGCCCGTGGGCTGTCCCACTGCCCCCATGGTGCTGTGGGGCCCTGTGGGTCCTTCTTGGCCCCCATTTCCCAGCCACATGACCAGAGGGGCTGCAGCTTGGGCAAGAAGCCATTAAAGGCCGTTTTGGAGGGAAATGCTTGCAGCGGCCATGACGGTGGCACAGGGGAGCAGCAAGGCCCAGCATCATCCATCCCACAGCGTCACCCCAACAGCAGCCCCCGTGGGGGGGTGGTGTTATCCTTTAACGTTCACATATTGCACTTACTGTGTCTGATGTGTAAATAACGTGCCATGGGGGGCCGTGGCACACAGCGATGGCAGGGGAGGGACGTGGGGTGCACTCCATGAGGTGGCCATTTCCCCCTCACCCTCAGGGCCGCTGCTGGGCCCAGGCTCCTGGACACACACGGCCAAAGCAGCCCGGCCTGGGGGAGCCAGGCAGGATCCCACATCACACCGATGTCCAAAGAACAAAGTTGAAATTTTATCAAGAACTTTCAGTTGGGACATGGTTGGGACATCACAGACAGTACCTAACCTTGAACAGGATGTGAAACCAAACAGTGTGTCTTAGGTCTTCTTCTGCAGTTGCTAACTTAGATGGAAGACAGCAAAAAATATAACTTACGGACCAAAGTCGAGCGACAGTGTAACCCAAACTAATCGTGGCTAATTAGAATGCTAAAATACACACTCCTTTGTGAATAATGAGAATACAGGTAATAGGGTAACCTCCCTAAATGTTTTAAACATGAGCCTAGCTGCTCATGTATAGTTAGGAGTGGTAAACGAATCATTATTAACCAATCAGCTGTATTTTTTCCTTATAAATATTGGCAGTTGGGAACATGTGGTGTGTTGGCTGTTGTTAAATGCCCCGCACCCAATTCTACAGAATTGAAATAAAAACAAATATCTGGGCTCAGTGTGTGGATTGGCTCTCACTCACCAGCTGAAGAACCCTCATTGAGGGACACCACCACCACCAGCTTCAGCCAGAAGCCTAACAACTACCTCACCCTCTCATGCAGCAGCCCAGCGTGGAGGGGATGACGCCAACACTCAAGTCTACAAACACGAAGCCTTGGTGACCAGCTCTGCTGCAGTGTTTTTGGGCCTAGGCAAGAAAGTGAGGCTTTGCCTGTACATCCCGCATCATATCACTTGCTACAGCTCGCCACAACCATCTGGCTTTTCTCTGGTTCTTTGCTAACAGAAAGGAGAAACTCTGTCACTGACGAGAGCATCAAAAAACCTGCAGAGGGAGAAGCTAACAACTACCTCACCCTCTCATGCAGCAGCCCAGCGTGGAGGGGATGACGCCAACACTCAAGTCTACAAACACGAAGCCTTGGTGACCAGCTCTGCTGCAGTGTTTTTGGGTCTGGGCAAGAAAGTGAGGATTTGCCTGTACATCCCGCATCATATCACTTGCTACAGCTCGCCACAACCATCTGGCTTTTCTCTGGTTCTTTGCTAACAGAAAGGAGAAACTCTGTCACTGACGAGAGCATCAAAAAACCTGCAGAGGGAGAAGCTGCTTAGAACAGCTACTGGGGATTTAGGGGTATATTTTAGTGGTTCTCAGATTTCATCCAGTCTGAGAGATCGATGATCTTTTCGTCTGTTCTCACCAAAACAGCCAGCACCAAAATGTGCTCCTCCCAGTGGCACGTTTCAGAGCAGAGCTCACGGAGCAGGTTTCAGTTCTGAAGACTTTTTTAACTGGTGAATCCAGTGAGGAAGACGGCAGGATATTAATTTTCCTTCAGGTCTTTTTTTCTGCCCAACTCAAAGTGATTAAAGATGAAAATCTCTGCATCTAATGAAGGAGGAACAGAGAAATTAAGCCAGCTGTCCTATAGTAGTGCTGTTGGCTTCATGTTTCTTGGGGTCAGTCATCTCTTTCTGAGATTAAATAATATTGTGTTCCTCAGAAAGGTTCCAAAGATTCCCTTTTAGTTCCGTATAGGGTGCAAAGCACTGAAACTTTGACAATTGCTATGCAAGAGAGATGGGTTTTGTCTTCAGCTAGCTTAATCCTCTCTTATTCTAAGCCATTACTAGACAGAATACAACATATAAAGGACTTTTAAAGCTTTGAGTAACTCTTCAAAATTACTTCATCACTGTAACTTCTGGAAAGTCTATGCACTACATCAGCAGGCACTGGGAGCTGGAAGATACCTGGTGATCCCCACAGATAAAAGGCACCCAGAAGCATTAGAATTTAAAACTTGGTTTTAAACAAGTTTTTTAAAAATCTTGCTACTTTGTTAAGCCCGGCATAACTTGCAGTGGGGTCCTTTGTGGAGATTTAGAAGGACATAAATGTTTATCCCAAGCACAGAGGAATAGTCGCTATCAAAAATACTGCCTTTACACCCAATTAAATGACCTCTCTGCTCTTGCACTACCTGAAAAATTGCATAGCACCACAAGGATGACTCATGGTTTACAATATTACATACGACTTTCTTTACATTATTTAATGTCAAAATGAACCTGCACTGAGCATTCTTAGCATTGCTCTCAGCCAAGTGGTTCTTATACCCGGCAGTTTGATGAAGAGATCATACAGCTAGAAAGCAACCCCATAACCCAACAGATGTGTTCTCAAACTATGGTTTTAAAAATTAAAGAACCTGACAGTAAGTTGCTTCCTTTCTGCAGGCTCTTTAGACCTTCCTGTGCAATTAAACACACAGTCATATCGTGCTACGAAAAATACAGATTGGCATAAAAATTCCTGCTGAAAGACAACTGCCCCTGATTAAACTCCACAGGGCTTTTAAAGCTTAAGACCTAACCTCAGCTCCTCTCAACTCAGCAGCTTCAATGAGAGGTTCGCAGCAACATTAATCAGCATGAAATAATGAGGCTGTGAGAGGCAGCCTGTGATTTCTTTATTTCAACTTAATTATAATTTAAAATTTTAATGTCAGGAATTTGACAAGTGTTCGAGCAAGAGGAATTATTGCCTCAACAGCAGTTAAGGTCAGGCAGAGAAATGTGCTCAATCCCAAAGAAAAGCAATGAATTTGTCCTGTAACAGCAATGCAATTCAAATCGTTCTGCCGGCTGCTATTGGCAGCAAATGGCCTGGTTCAGAAGCTCAACGCTCCTTCCAAAATGTCTGTCTCTGATCTCCAGCCAGAGGTACATCCTATCAGAGAGCCAGTATTAGCAAATGCCAGGCCTTTGGGAAAGGAACATCCGACCCCAACGAAAGGGAATATGTTCTATAACACAAGCAGATATAATTAGGCTGCGTTACATGGCCACGCTCCTGCAGCAGGTCACGACATTGGTCTTTCTGGTAAGGGAGAGGCAGGGAAGGTACTCCCAGACCTGGCCCTGGGATTTTCTCTCTGATTCCTGGTTTTGCTCAGCTGCAGAGCGAGGCCAGAGGTCTCACCCCTAAAGCATTAGACTGGAGATATCTCAGCCCAGGTAGGACATCACGCCAGTGTGAGGCCCAGCATGGACAGTGAGGACAGCACAGGCTCATAAGGTTTGGATTATTCCAAGGATTTAGGCTCTAGTGACTCATGTGACTTCATAAGACCATTGCATGTGTGTGAAGCTGTGTTCCCTAAAACATGGACACCTTGGACAGCATGGCCTAAGGCCAGCACTGCTCTTTGGACACTTGGGTGGACAGAGAGCCAGTGTCACACTGTCTCCTTTTCTCACTTGCAGCACATTACACTCCCTAAGTTTTCCAAAACCTCTTATTTTGACCACAAAGATCCCAGCCCAGAGTTATAGCAAGCCCATATCCATTCACTTGACAGACTTCACAATAATAAATTCCTAAAATACAGGGTTCAGATCATATAGGACATCTTAGGTTGTTGGGAGGAACAATCAGGAAGTACTGACCCATGAGATTTAAAAGAATTAGTAAAAATTAAAACGAAGACTAGAACGAGTCACTATCTAGGTTTACTTGAGAAGAGCATCACAGCCTTCTAAAGTGGAAATCATGCCTTACAGGTTGACATTATTAGAGACACAACAGCGACTATCAACAGAGAAGCCCCCCCAAAAACAATCTATAGAGTACTAAAAGAAAGAAAATGGTGATACGATGGCAAGATTTCAGCTCCTTTCACAGCAGATCTGTTTTACATATAATAGCACCTTTTTGAAATGAATTTTTATAGGCAGGGTGATTAATAATATAAGCTGGAATAAAGCATCATTATTCCCTGGTAGCGCTAAACAAGCAGCTGCCACAGTAGATAGGCATTACTGTGCGTACTTAACCAGGGCTAATAAATAGGATTTTTAAGAACAAATCTTCTCATAATGAGTTCCTTCAAGAATGAATACGAGCTGGAAAACAGTCTGCTAACTCAATTAGTTGTAACTGCGTATAGATTTACACTGCATTTATACCACTAACACCAGAAGAAAAGCCTTTGCTTTGATGGAAACAGTGTTTACACCACAACAGCTGGTATGGTGCCAGGCAGGGAGAACTACAGCCAGTGGATGCAGCAGGATGCCCGTCTGGCAGAAACTAAGAGCAGAACTTCAAATTGTTTCTGCAAGACCAGCAGAACCACAAATAAGCTCATTCTCCATTTCAGCAATAACCTAAACCATGTTTTTGGCAGCGCCACCAACATCACCATGAGGCTGCATTAGTAACGGTTCGAACCATTCGACATATCAAGTACTTCCTTAATTCTTGCTTATTCTTAAGTCATCACCATGAGGCTGCATTAATAAGGGTTCAAACCATTCGACATATCAAGTACTTCCTTAATTCTTGCTTATTCTTAAGGAGCTAATCTACACAATTTGCATTGAAGTCTATTACAAAATGGCAGATTCATAGTGAAAAATCACTATCCCTCTTTTAAAACTGCCACAACACAGGCTGTCATTTCGTAAGGCAAACCGAAGTTCAGGGCTTCAAAGATCTGGCACTCAGGGGAGAGGAGAGGCGCAGATTATTCTGACATAGTCCATTCTCCCCAGGCTGGTGTCAGTTCTGCCCTCAGCATCACCACCTGATGAGCAGCAGAAAGATTGTGGACCTCTCTGTCAGGTTAGACTTGCAGCACACGGGATGTGCACCCGCTGCAGGCTGTAAGTGGGCACAGGAATTATGGACACGCGGTTGAAAAGACAGAATTAGACTGAAGTGAATGTTATAATGAGTAATCTGAGTGTCACATTGAATCAACAAATAGTTGAGGTTGGAAGGGACCTCTGGAACCAAACTACTCGATGGAGGGTTTTAAACTGAAAGAGGGGAGATTTAGATTAGATCTGAGGAAGAAATTCTTTCCTGTGAGGGTGGTAAGGCCCTGGCCCAGGTTGCCCAGAGAAGCTGTGGCTGCCCCATCCCTGGAGGGGTTCAAGGCCAGGTTGGACGGGGCTTTGAGTAACCGGATCCGGTGGGAGGTGTCCCGGCCCAGGGCAGGGGGTTGGAACTGGGTGATCTTTAAGGTCCCACCCAACCCAAGCCATTCTATGATACCGCTCTCTCGGTGCTGAATGCTCCATCCTGGCAGCACTGCTGGGTTGGCAGGGCCATGGGAGATGGTCTTGAGTCACTGTGTTGAGACTGGGAGGAGCCTGGAGAAATACCAGGTCTACATCTTCTGACCAGGCTTTGGTTGGAAACCCCTCAAGGGCAGCAGGGTGGGACTGGATGGTCTTTATGGTCCCTTCCAACCCAAACCAGAGGAGGGCCACAAGGATGATCAGGGGGATGGAGCACCTCTGCTCCGAGGACAGGCTGAGGGAGCTGGGGAGGATGTGCACCCGCTGCAGGCTCTAAGTGGGCATGGGAATTATGGACACGCGGTTGAAAAGACAGAATTAGACTGAAGTGAATGTTATAATGAGTAATCTGAGTGTCACATTGAATCAACAAATAGTTGAGGTTGGAAGGGACCTCTGGAACCAAACTACTCGATGGAGGGTTTTAAACTGAAAGAGGGGAGATTTAGATTAGATCTGAGGAAGAAATTCTTTCCTGTGAGGGTGGTAAGGCCCTGGCCCAGGTTGCCCAGAGAAGCTGTGGCTGCCCCATCCCTGGAGGGGTTCAAGGCCAGGTTGGACGGGGCTTTGAGTAACCGGATCCGGTGGGAGGTGTCCCGGCCCAGGGCAGGGGGTTGGAACTGGGTGATCTTTAAGGTCCCACCCAACCCAAGCCATTCTATGATACCGCTCTCTCGGTGCTGAATGCTCCATCCTGGCAGCACTGCTGGGTTGGCAGGGCCATGGGAGATGGTCTTGAGTCACTGTGTTGAGACTGGGAGGAGCCTGGAGAAATACCAGGTCTACATCTTCTGACCAGGCTTTGGTTGGAAACCCCTCAAGGGCAGCAGGGTGGGACTGGATGGTCTTTATGGTCCCTTCCAACCCAAACCAGAGGAGGGCCACAAGGATGATCAGGGGGATGGAGCACCTCTGCTCCGAGGACAGGCTGAGGGAGCTGGGGTTGTTCAGCCTGGAGAAGAGGAGGCTCCGGGGAGACCTAATAGCAGCCTTCCAGTACCTGAAGGGAGCCTACAGGAAGGCTGGGGAGA